>NC_056732.1:1317392892-1317620392 GCF_019279795.1 Protopterus annectens
AAACATCATCACAAAGCGAAGGAAGTAGGGAGCCAATATTTGTCACAGCCTTCTGGAGTCAAGTCCTTCCACAAGAGTTTCACATTCCATCATATCTTTACCTTTGACTAGGGAGGGCTCCACGTTGTGTCATTTGCCAGTTCAGCAGATGATGAAGTGTCTGTTGGAGTTTGTGTGGGTATGGAGGAGATGACTCATCCTGACATTAGTGGCAGTCCCAGCTAACTAACTGCTGACAAATTTTTGTTGAGCCAGTTGTGAGATAATCTAGTAATTGTTTTCTGTGGTTTCTCTTCTGTCCATGTCCCTTTTAGGATGTAGGTTCTGAAATGGTACAGATTTTAAAGGGGCTCCTGTCAAGCTACATGTAGAAGAAACGATTCCCCTTTTAGCACATCATCCCTGTCACCTCACCTGTTGAGTTATACTTGCATGGATTTTTCAACAGTTGTGGAAATCCAATATGAGAATAAATTATGCCAGAGTGCAACTTGCATGGATTACCTCTCAAAACCTATTCAGATTTTAAAATGAAGAAATGAAAAACTTACCAAATTTAAACTTGCCAAGTTTATAAAAAAAAGGAAAGGAAAAAATAACTTGCCAGATTTAAATGCTTGCAGAATATGTTTGGCAAAGTTAGGAATCCAGGGAAAAAAAATTAAGTTATAACATCAAGGACCCTCCTTTTTCCTGCCAGTATTTTTGTCTTCTCTCTGCCTGTACCATTAAGCCACCATTGCAGCTGCTGTCATGCATCCATTCTCCATTGTGGAGCAGTCACATATCCATCGTCCAGGCAGAATTCCTAGAGGTTTTTAGTATGCTGTATTTGTTCCCCTGTATGTGCCATTAGGTCTCAAGTGTTGAGCTTACAGTGTAATGGTGTTAAGGCCTGCCAGATGTTCTTCGTGTTTCACTGTTGCAGTCATTACATTTGGGTAATCTGCTGGCAGGTTGCCCTCAGTCGGCCTGATTAACAAAGTCTTGGGTCCTGCGTCGGTTGCTGTCCCTTCTTCCATGACGTCAGGTCGTCATGGGTATAAAACATGCAGCCGACGTCATTACATCAGTCTTTCTTGCCGCGCGGTGCCCGAAGCAGAAGCAGTTCACAAGTCCTGGTTGGCCGACTCCTGAAATTTTCATTTTCGAGTTTCAGAACCGAAGTCTTCAACTAAAAAGCTAAGTACCCCGTTAGGGAAACTTTTCTTGCTCCCTACCGATGTTAGTAAAAGTTAATAATTGCATTACTTGTGGGAAGCAAATACCTCATAAGGATTTTCATTTGTACTGTATTCCTTGCCTAGGCCCTGACCACAACGTACCTTGCTGTCAGTTTTGTGCTAAATTTAATCGACGCACTATTAAACGTCGGTATATTTTTGCTTCTAAATATTTTGGATCACGCTTTAATTATCCAGAAATGTCGTCTGTTAGCAATCCGACTACTGCAATACCTAAAAAACTCAGACAGAGACAGGCCGTCAAGGTCCAAAACTGACGACGCTTCTCCTAAGCCAGTCGCCAGTTTGCTGGTACTCAGCGAGGCTCTTTTGCAGTCCCTGATACCCGCTACTTCTGATGTATAGGCCTCTACTGAGACCCATTTCGGAGTCCGGTATGTCGTGAGATGCTTCAATTATGGAACCCATGGATGTCTCTACCTTAGATGGGTCAGGAGCCGCTGTGCAGGCACCGGCTTCTGAGGGTGTTTTTAGGCCTAGAGATTTGTATATTAGACCGACGCCATCATCAAAACTAAGGCCAAAAACTAAATGTATGTCTAAAAAACCGACATCTGGGCCATGTGTGCAGGCTCCTATGCCTAAAAAAACAAATGATCAGAATGGCTGAAGATTTAATTACTCTGACCAGGGGTAGCCAGCCCCCCCCCCCCTTCTAAGAGGCCTAGGCAAGACATTGATTATGAATCTTCTGAACAGGATTCTATTTCTTCTGACTCTTCTAATGAACAGGATATGTCTATACCTATGTATGAGGATTCAGATGCCGAAGATTCTATTCCTTCTGCTTCTCCCCCTAAGGATTATTCTCTTGGGGAAACTTTACATACCTTAAGAGAACATCTCCACTGGGAAAGTCGGGACTTCTCTGAATCTAAAGAGAGACTTAGGGATTTTCTTCTTCCTCAGCATAGGCCTTTGGCTATACCTCCTGTTCTAGACATTGTTGATGATGTTTTTTCAGAATCTAATATGGCTCCTGATTCTCTGCCTCCAGCGCCTTGTAAGCCAGACAGATACTACAGGGTTCCTGACTCCCACAAATTCCTTTTCAAAAATCCTACTGCAGATCCTGAAACCATTTCTCAGGGTCCCAAGGGCATTAAGACCTCTACTGCTAACAATCTTACCCCTTCTGATAGAGATTCCAGGGCGCTGCATAGATGGGGTAAGAAGGTTCACACTTCTGCTACCTTGACGATCAGGGCTTTAAACTGTCAATTTCATATGCTTAAATATCAACAGCATATCATGGGACTGCTTAAACAGAAAATGATAATTTCTGACTGTGTGGAAAATAAATATTTATAGGATTTATTGCATTCAGCTGAACAAGTTGGAAAACATACTTTGCAGTGTGGTTTTGATTCTTTGGAGGCCTCTTGCAGGGCTGCTGCAACTGGGTCTGTGCTAAGAAGGCATGCTTGGCTCGAAGAGCAAACTCTGCTTGATCATGTTAAAGCAAAATTGTTGGATGCTCCTTTACAACAGGACCATCTCTTTGGTAATAAAGCTGAAGAAGTTTTAAAAAAGATGGAAGATAAAGCTAAATCTATGCAAACTGGGAAAGATTTCTTACAAGTGCAATCTCCAAGATTTAGTAGGCACTGGCCTAATAAGAACTGGCCCTTTCCAGTTCCTTCGAGAGCCACTCAATTCAAACCCATACATTCCAAAGGCTCCAAGTTTCAGTCACAAGGGACTTTTAGAACAAAGCAATGGGGTGCCTCCTCCAGATCTGGAAACAACAAGGCACCTCCCTATGATAAGCAGTCTCAATGACTTCCCTTTATACTTACCAAACACTTACCTTTTAGCCGCCCCTTTGGGGGGAAACTGGGACTTCATGCAAGAAACTGGCAACTTATAACCCAGGACAAATGGGTTTTAAATATAGTATCCCAGGGATACAGATTTCATTTCCACACGTTGCCAATCCCAAACGGATGGCCAAACCTGCCCCCAAAACAATGGGCAGAGGCCCAGAAACAAGTACTGTCTCTCATGAACATGGCAGCTATTCAACCAGTCCCAGAAGAGGAAAAGGGACAAGGTTTCTATTCAAGACTTTTCCTGGTACCTAAAAAAGACAAATCATGGCATCCAACTCTGGACTTATCTACTCTAAACACATTTCTGGACATTCCAAAATTCAAGATGCTAACTCTTCAACAGTTACTTCCTGTGCTAGGCAAAGATGCCTGGTTGGTAACTCTAGACTTAAAAGAGGCTTACCTGCATATCCCAGTCAGGGAATCTTGCAGAAGATACCACAGCTTCAAAGCAGGCTATTTCCATTACCAGTCCTCTGCACTGCCCTGCCCTTTGGCTTATCTACTGCACCCAGGGTCTTCACAAAGTGCATGGCTCCAGTACTTGCATTTTGCAGGCAAAGAAATATTCAAATATATCCATACCTGGACGATTGTCTAATTCAGGCAGAAAACAGGGACATTCTTCAAAAACATCTGGCGTTTGTAAAAAGGGTTCTAACTTGTCTAGGGTACACCATAAACGAAAGGAAATCACAACTGGTACCCTCTCAAAAAATTACATTCCTGGGTGCAAGCTTGAATACAACTGCCCAGATGGCTTACCTTACGCCAGAAAAGCAAATTCATTTGGTAACTTACTTCAAACAAGTGGCCACAAAAACCCTGCTATCTGCAAGACAAATTCTGCAAGCCTTGGGATTCATGGCCTCCTGCATTCTTCTAATTCCATATGCAAGACTGCATATGAGAAAACTTCAGTGGTACTTAGAGTTTATGGAGTCAACATTGTCACAGCCTGGAAACAATGATTCCTATCGTACCTTGCCTACAACTATAGTTCCTATGGTGGGCAGAGGCCTGCCACCAAAACAAGGGACTACCATTCACTCCACCCCCTGCCGCGCAAACCCTAATTACAGACTCATCAGACTATGCTTGGGGGGCTCATCTGGCAGGAAAGTGTATTCAGGGCAAATGGAGCCCAAATCAAATGCACCTTCATATCAAGCAAAAAGAGATGCTAGCTGTACAGAATGCACTGACAGTCTACAAGGACTACCTTCATCCAGGACAATTAATGATAAAGACAGACAACACCACAGTTATGTGGTACATAACAAGCAGGGGGATACACACACTCCTTCCCCCTTTGCAGGCTAGCCATGGCATTGTGGAACACGGACTTGACCTATCAAATACAACTACAAGCTCAATTCTTGCCAGGAAAGCTGAATACTCTGGCAGACGAACTAAGCAGAAACCTCATGGACCCACAGGAATGGAAACTGGAACCACGGATTTTCAACATGTTGATACGCAAATGGGGGGGGGGTCCAGACATAGATCTTTTTGCCTCACCCCAGAACTATCAGTTGGACAAATTCTGCACAAGGACTCATCACAAAACAGCCTGGAAAGTGGATGGTCTATCATTCAGCTGAAAAAACATATCAGTCTATGCTTTTTCCCCTCTGCCTCTGTTCTCCAAAGTTCTACTAAAAGTCAAACAGGAAAAACCAAAAATGATTTTGATTGCTCCAGACTGGCCTCGCCAACACTGGTACCCACTCCTGCGCAATGTGTCACACCTTTGACCGTGGCACCTGCCTCAGACACCTTACTTACTGTCTCAGCAGAACAACCAAATTCTGCACACTCTGCTCCAAACTTTGAATCTTGCAGCATGGCTAATCACCGAAATTCACCCTTAGCATCCTTCAGCAAAGCTGTAATGGATGTCATTTTGGAGGCAAGAAGGCCTTGTACCAGAAAATCTTATGCTGACAAATGGAAAAGATTCTGTGCCTGGAATCAATCACAAGGGATAAGCACAAAAGTGCCCAATATTCCTCAGATTTTACAATACCTAACTGAGATGCTTCACAAGGGCCTGTCCTTTTCTTCCATAAAAATCCATGCCTTAGCCATTTCAGCTCATTACAACACAGAACATCCCCTCTTCTCTCATCCTCTGCTAAAGCCGTATCTCAGAGGGGCAAAAAACCTAAGACCACCCAGGAGAGCTCCAGCCCCTGCCTGGGACCTCAATTTTGTATTGGAAAAACTCACTCTCCCTCCTTTCAAGCCAGCTGCTACTGCAGACTTAAAATTTCTCTCCTGGAAAGCAGCTTTCCTTTTAACAGTCACTTCAGCTAGAATGGTTTCCGAATTACAAGCTCTTATGGCAGTGGAGCCTTTCATTATTTTTCATGCAGACAGGGTCTCTCTCAGGACCAATCCATCCTTCATGCCTAAAGTGGTATCCAGTGTGGCTCTTAATCAGAACATTCATTTGCCAACTTTCTTTCCCAATCCACAGAACAAGGGGGAGTGGATTCTGCATTCATTGGATGTACACAGACAACTTAGATTTTACCTAAACAGGACACAGTCTCTAAGAAAATCTGAACTACTGGTGGCATTTGCTGCAGGGGCAGAGGGAAAGGCTATTTCAAAGCAGACTATTTCCAAATAGATAAGCCATTGTATTCATTTCTGCTACATGCACCATGGTAAGACTAACCCCCAGGGGATCAGATCTCATTCCACCATGGTTGCATCTACTTCTACAGCCTTTCTCAGAGGTGTTCCTACCAGAGGCATTCTAGAAGCTGCTACCTGGAGCTCAGTTCATACGTTCACCAAACATTACCATTTACCTTTCTTCTCTACATCCAGAGCTGGCTTTGCCACTGCTGTCCTGCAGTGCCTTATAGCTTGTCCTAATGCTGTATAAATCCATCTTCCCAACCATAGCTTTGGGAATCTACCCAAATGTAATGACTGCAACAGTGAAACACGAAGAACATAGTACAGTTGTGTACACTTACCATAAATGTAGATGTTCAAGTGTATTCACTGTTGCAGTCCTGGTTACCCTCCCTCCAACCCCCCTGTTTTTTCTCTTACTATACCTCTACTTTCCTTTACTATGCTTAAAAGCCTTTTTGGTGTATTTGCTTTTGTCTGGAGATATATGTTTGTGTTTTTAATTACGTAAATATTTGGCTCCCCATTTGGGGGGCACCTGACATCTGGGGCAAGAAAAACTGATGTATTGGCGTCGGCTGCATGTTTTATACCCCCTGACGACCTGATGTCATGGAAGAAGGGACAGCAACTGACGCAGGACCCAAGACTTTGTTAATCAGGCTGACTGAGGGCAACCTGCCAGCAGATTACCCAAGTGTAATGACTGCAACAGTGAATACACTCGAACATCTACATTTATGATAAGTGTACACAACTGTACTTTGCAAGTGGTGCTATCCCCATAACGTCACTTCCCTTGCATGCAGGTGGTTTGATCCATGACTAGCATCCATCAAGGATTGTAGTTTGCATGTCGTAAGACATGCCCCCCAACCCTTTCTCTGGTAGAAGTAAGCAAGGTGTTTGTCTGGCTATATCTTCCTCACCAATCAGAATTCAACATATTTTGTTTAGAAGATCTTACAAGCAAGGAAGGATGCATGTCAGTGTTGATGCACTTTGAAATGTTATGTATCCACTACATAAGCACACTCATCCCTTGTGCTTGTCTTTTTTTGCTGCGTGATCTTGATCCATGCTGCCAGCATTAAAAGGTTCCTGTATTTGCATTTTCTTTGTTTCATGTCTGGTTCATTTCTGAATTTGAAAAGAATGGTAGAAGGTGTTACCTCACAGATGATGCCCATTGACTGTTTTGGAGTACCACCTGAGAGCCTCTTTTGGGGGGAATGACGGGCATTTTGCCCGCCGGAGGTCTGTCCATGTTGTCTATGGTCTCTTGGTTCTTCCAGAGATGGAGAATCATTTATGTCTAGCAGGGATTTAAATCCATTATGTTCCTCTGTTTCTGCAAAGGACAGAAGGTATGGAAGTTGTCCACTTCCAGTTTTTGCTCAATGGGTGCAGTCCATGGTGTTGTTGATACCTTTCCCTCACCTGCCCAGCTTAGTACTCTCTTCACTAGCCTGCACTGAGAAAATAGCCCCTGGACTTGTTCATTTGTGGGTTATGGAGGTGCTTGCGAATGACACTTCTTTTCTGAGGGTTTCCCTATCATCCCATCTGGACAGGCTGGCCCTGGTAGAGGAGGTGTCAAGTGAGACTACATCATGATCCCTGACCCTGGTTTGAGATTGGGCACTGATTTGATAGTTTGTAGAAACGCGAGTCACAGGTGTCAAGTTTCACTTGTAGGAACCTTGGTTGACCGACAGCTTCTGGTGCAGCAAAAGCATTTCCCCATTCATACAGTGCCCTTGGTGAGTATGTAACCACAATTGTACCTGACTGGCTAGCCCTTCAGACACTGCAGTCATACACCCATTCACAAGTCCTGAGTCTGTTTAGGCAGAATCCGTGGACTTAGTCCATCTACCCGAGTTTGCTGCCAAAGAGAGACCCAAGTATGGAAGTCTTCATTTCTGTGACAGGCAAAGCTTCAGAGCCCCTGAGCTCCTGATTCTTTCAGCTCCTTTTGACTCAGTTCTCCTTTAAGAAATTTACATGGTATTTCAGTTGTATGTTAGTCCTGACCTCATCTGGTGTGGAACATTGCAGAACTCCTTGCTTCTGGAATCAGCCTTTGCTTATATTATCACTGAAGCGTTTGGGCTCACTTCTTTTGCTCCTGTGCCGGGGGGGGGGCAGATAGGAGTGATGCCATGCACAAGCACCCTAAGGCTGACTTCTTTGCGGTCCCAGTTTGTGGTCAATTTTTCCTTAGCTCATACCCGGTGCCACCCTCTGATAGACTTGGTGGTCTAACAGAGCTACAGTGCTTTTAAAATTGTATTCCTTGTCCATATTGGGACTTCGAACTTTTCACATATTCCCATTTCAGTCTTCCTGGTTGAAGGGAGCCTTGGCTGCTTTGAAGAACTTCCTCAAGCCTGTGGTCTGGGTGACGCTCACCTTCATTCTGGAGATTGCCATGCTGACACAACTCCAGCATTGCAGCTGGTTATTGTGTGTGCTGGATTCCATAACTATGGCTGCAGGCACTGTACTGGAGTGTGTCTGATTCATTTCACTTGACTTTTTGTTGCCACTAAGGGATGATGGGATGGTATTTTTTTTGTTTCTTCATTTATGAAAAGTGATCTGTTTGGGTAGTATTTTCAGTCACTGCTTAAGGCCTTTCTTGGTGCCAAGCAGGTCCCTTCCTTGTCAGGAAGTCAGTTTCCTTGCTGACTACTGTCTTACTGTCCTTCAAAGAAGAGGAAGTCACACTGGCATATTAGGTTTAGGATTAAGACTGCTGCACTTGTTCTTGCCCAGGTCCCATGGGATTCTTACTGCCCCCCTCCTGGACACCTCAGCTAGGTTCTTTAGTATGTTTGGGAATACAATTTCTTGGACGCCTCCATTTCAGACACCTATAGATTGCATTTAGCAGGTCAAGGTAGCAGATCCTTTTCAAGCCACTTTCCCATTTCCTGCTGCTCTTTCATTCTTTCAGTGCAGCTCTATTGATCAAACACAAACTCCTGTGTTGGTGGGAAAGCTTTATGCGTTCATTGGGAGTAGGAGAATATGGTCTGTTTTTCTTCTGTCTTGATTGACACCACTGCTCCATTTCCCTAGGTTTGGGGCCCTTCCCCTTCTCCTGTGGGAGTGGGGTTCTGGGTCATTGACCCAGAAACCCACTGAAAAGAGACCATTTAACATAATGGTTGAGGTCTTCACAAACCATTCACAAGGTACAAGTTTCAGTCCTGACCGCTGACCAGTCCCTGTTTAGAGTTTGCATATTCTCTGTGGGGTTCCTCCCATCTCTGAAAAACTTGCTGAGTGTTTCCATCTCATTCACCCAAGAATGGATCTGTGGGTAGCAGCATAGACTCTACATGGTACACTACTAGTGAAAGAGTTGCATAGACCAACAATTTTGGACATCTACTTTGGTGTGCAGTATCCTCAAGATAGAAGAACATGGATTACAGACTGCACTACGTCATAGGGTTAGCCACTCGGCGGTGTAAAATATGGCAGTAGGTGATTTGGTCATGTTGACTAATGTCACCAGATGGGCATGGGTATTTGCTGGTGATAACTAGGTTGAGGAGCAGGCCTACCTCTAGCTATGCCAGGGTGCTAACAGTGGAAGGGTGTGTGTGTCCCTGTTGGCCAGTGTGTGTCTGCTATGAAGCGCAGCAACCCTGAGTCAGTAAGCTACTGGCCAGCCGGTGTCCAGTTGCCCATCTTGGGTTACCTGGGATAGCTCTGTTGAGCAAAAGCTGTATGTTAAGCCAATCAGCCTGCCAAACATGAGGTAAGAATTGCTACACTCAGAGTAGGTTCACTGACAGGACAGAGCTTGAAAGTGAATGACATGGTAGTAAGGAAGAGGCTGGATATCCTATGTATCCAGGAGATGAGATGGAAGAGCAGTGCACATTGACACTTGGCGTAGGATCCATAGTCTGCTACTCGGAGGGACAGGCTAGAAATGGTGTGGGAATTGTGAGGAAGAGGCTTCCGAAGGCAGTGACGGATGTAATCAGAGTTAGTGACAGACTCATGGCATTCAGACTCCAGCCTAATGATAGGTCAGTATTCATAATCTCAGCCTATACCCCACAGCAGGATTTTGATAGAGGGAAGGAGTGCATTTCAGACAGCAGTTGCAGGATGTACTAGATAAAGCAGGACAACATGAATTGGTGCTTATAATGGGTAAAAAGCAGCTCCACAGGTAGAAACACTCAGTCCAGGAATCACAAATGTGATACAACCAGAAATAAACTGAAGTTAAATAACTTTAATGAATAAAAACAGAAGAATTAATCAAGCGCTTTCGCCTGGTTCCTACCAGGCTTTATCAAGATACTGCTCAGTGAAAAGTAAAACCATTTTATATCATTATACATACATCAGGTGATCACTTAATCGACCACTCCTGGTGTTAATTATGATAATTAGTTAAAAGTTTAAACATTTTTTAAGGTGTCTTTGAAGTATTTTTTAAGGTGTTAAAATATTTGTACTCCCTGCAAGTCAATAATACTGCAATAACACGTTGTTTTAAAAACTATCTAGATACCTTGTGTGTCAAAAAATCTTGTAAAAATAAATACATATAAGTAGTTAATGCAAACCACTAATAATTCATGCAGTGTGTTAAATAACAATTTTTTAAAAGTGCAAATACTAAGAACAAATATTAAAAAATATATACAAATATGCACTTAAAATATTCTAAATATAAATCCTTATAGTAAAAACATGTACTTCTTGTTGAAAGTTAATAACATAAAATAAAAATTCATCATTAACTAACTGCCTGTTGATTACCTGGCATTTTCAAAACAGTTTTTGTTTACTCATAATTTCTCCCTGCTAAGCTTTAGTGCACTTGCTATACTGATGCTATCATTTAGACCTGGGGGTCTTGTTGCATTTAATTTCAATTGCCACAAAAGTTCTTTATGCCCTAGACGAGTCTCCCAGTCCCCTCCTCTGGGATCCTGGGTGACCTGGTCTAGGACAAGGAATTTTAGATGCATGTTAATACATTGCATTGAATGTTTAAAAAAAGCATTAGTATCTTTCTTCTTACTAATTTCGTATAGATGCTCATAAATCCTTTTTCTTAGTGGCCGCTCGGTCTTGCCAACATAAAAACTGTGACACTCCATGCAAACACCGAGGTAAACCACCCCTTTTGATGCGCAGTTAAAATATTTTGTTGTACTAATCTTAAAGTTCCTAGAGGGAATGTGTAAACTATTATTATTGTATATGTGTACACACTGGTTGCATGCACCACATTTGTAGGTACCTACCTTGTTAGAAAAATGTGAATGTGTTTTTCTGTTATTTTTATTCTCAAATAGGCCCTTTAGATTAATATCTCTCTTTCTTGTGAATCCAGGCTTGGCAGGTACAATTTTGTTAATGTCCTCCTGTAATGTCAAAACTGGCCAATATGTCAAAATAGTCTTTTCTACCTGTTGGGAGTCCCTAGTGTATGTATACACAAAGTTATTATATGACGATTGTCGGTCAGCCTCTTGAGTGTGCTCTAAAATCTTACCTTTCCCAAGTAATGGTGGATACTTAGATTCCCTGTTGTCGAGAACGTCTTTAGCTAAATTATCCACAAGATGGACTGGATAGCCTCTCTCAAGAAAGAGTTTTTTTAAAAAGTCAACTTCTTTAAGAAATAAATCTTGAGTACTTGACATCCTGGATGCACGAATGAGTTGACCTTTTATTATACCTTTTTCTGATAAAAAGGGTGCCCACTATCAAAATGTAAGAATGTGTTGGAAAAAGTCATCTTTCTATATATTTGGGATTGGAAAAAGTTGTTGACATAATCTTTGAATAAAAAAACATCCAAATAATGTAAAGAATTTTTGCTTACATTATGTGTGAAAGCCAAAAAATCTGTAGTGGAATTAATGTACGTGATGAAATTTGAAAAACTGTCCATGTCACCATCCCATAATATGCAGATGTCATCCAGGTAACGTTTGTAGTAAGTAATATGCTCAGCCCAACCAGATGAAAAGATGTATTTATTTTCCCAATAGTATAATACTATGTTCGTGTATGTTGAGGCACATGGAGCACCCATTGCTACACCTTTCTTTTGCCGGAATACTTCTCCATTAAAATAGATGAAGTTATTCTCAAGCTTATAATGGGTGACTTGAATGCACATATCGGAACAGACAGAACAGGATATGAGGACTGGCTGGCTCCACATGGGTGGGGGAATGGGAATAAAGGAGATGTAGTTCTAGACATCTGTCTAGCAAATGGCCTGATAGCCAACACATGATTCAGAAAGAAAGTCAGTCACAAAATCCCATTCAAGTGTGGCCAATATGCAACTCGGGTAAACTTCCTCTTAGTAAGGAAAGGGCATTGGGGTAGAATTAGTGACTGTAAAGTCATCCCCATTGAAGCAGACAGACCACAGCATAAGCCACTGCTTTCTTACAATAAGCTGCAGGTTGTGGTCAGAGAAGGCTCTAAGGTCAACAGAGACCAGGCTGAAGATCTGAAATTTGACTGGAGAGAAAGCTCTAGCACCTCAAGAAGAAGAGGAAATAGGTGGATTTGAAGTAGGGCAGTGTCTCAAAGCAGAATGTGTGAGGACTACAGAATGGATATGCAGCCGAGCTAAGTATGGAAATAAGGTACATAAGGTGATAGTGGAATGCAGAAGTCTAGGAAGGCATCAAAAGAAAGAAGGAATGCAGGAAAAAATGGGAGATAGAAAAGACAGACCAGGGTAGAGAAGGAATACTGGGTGGTTGACAGAGGCTAAGAAAGGAGTTGCAATAGCAAATAAATCACCAGAGGCACTCGCACAGCTTCTGGAATGTGAATCAGTAGATGGCACAAATAAACTATATTAGGTTGCAAGGCAAAGTCAGAAAGGTAAAGAAGATGGTCAGACACCCTTCATAAGGGATGCTAGCAACAGCCTGCTCACTGTTCCACAGGACATCAAAGGCAGATGGAAGGGGTACTTCCAACAGCTTCTGAATGAAGAAAACCCCACAGAAGCTGTACTGCCCCAGACACAGGCCTATGATGAGAGAAGAGTAGGAACCCACCATAGAAGAAGTAAAAACAGCACTAAAGAAAATGAAGTCAGGGAAGGCAGCAGGCTCAGATGAGGTCTCAGCAGATATGATAGTGTTGCTGGGTAAGATGGGTGAGAAATGGCTCCTGAGGGTACTTTTAGCACTATGGAGAGAAACGTGTATCCCAGATGAATGGAGAAATAAGCATACTAATGCCAGAGTTCAAGAACAAAGGGAACATTCACAACAGTGGGCAGTACAGCGGTATCTAACTCCTGTCATATTGCTTCTGGAGAGGATGATTCATAAAGGAATAGGCAGAGTAGTAGAAAGTAAGATGGGAGATGAATAGTTCAGATTCAAATCAGGATTCAGCACAACTGACCCAATGTTTGCAGTGAGACAGATAGTTGAGAAGAAGCTACAGATGAGGAAAGAGTCCGACTAGGCATTCCTAGACTTGGAGAAAGCATATGACAAGATCTGAAGAAGACTGATTTGAGCAGCTGTACTGTGGTGCAAAGTCTCAGAAACATTGGTGAAATTAGTGCAAGCTATGACTCAAGTCATACTTCTCAACTGTACAGATTTTTGCAGAATGTCCAGATTTTTGCTGTTTTTTTCATAAAATTGTGGGTTTCTGGTAAATTAGTGGCAAATCATTAAACAATGATGTTAGAAAATAGACAGACATTTGAGTTTCAAACTTCATACCCTTCAGAAAATTCTTGCTAATGCAAGACCTGTTATTCAATCAACTTTCTAAGTTTGTAAGAGAAATATTTAAAAATGGTCCCTATTTTGGGCCTTTGTCCAGATTTCTTGCTCTAAGAAATTGAAAGGTATGAATCAAGTACAGTGTTCAGCATCACAGAGGGGTTCTCAGTGGGAGTGGGTGTGCATCAGAGTTCAGCCCTGAGCCCACTTCTGTTCATACTGGTGATAGACTGCATTAGCAAACAGTCAGTGGAGACAGGTAACAAAGTTGCTGTATGCAGACAATGTGGCATTACAGGCAGACTCTGATCAAGAACTTCAACAAAGGATGGGGAAATGGAATGCAAAACTGAAGGCACACAGAATGAAATGGTGTGCAAATGAGGCAGTTGTAATGGCAGCAAGTGGGGAAAATCAGAAGAAGCTGAGAATTGAGAAGAAGGGAAAGTAGTGGAACAGGTTAACCGCTTCAAGTGTCTGGGAGGGGTGGTTGAGAAGAAGGGAAGTCTGAATGAAGAGGTCAAAGCTAGAATCAGAAGGGCTACAACTAACTGGCCTAGAGTGTCAGGTGTAGCATATGACAGAAGAATGCCAAAGAAGGTGAAAAATAAGGTGTACAAAATAGTGGTGCAACCAGTGCTACTGTATGGTACAGAAACCTGGGCAGTAAAGGCAGAGCTGTTGAGGAAGCTAGAGGTGATGGGGTTAAGTGCCTGAGATGAGTGGAAGGACGCACACTGTGGGACAGACAAAGAAATGAGTCTATAAGAACAGAAGCCAAAGCAGCTTCAGTTGCAGAAAAGGTCAAAAAGAATAAATTATGGTGGTTTGGGCACATGTGCAGAAAAGCAGAATACAACCTGGTGAAGGTGATTTGGAACAGACAGGAAGAAGGCAAGAGGAAACAAGGGCATCCAGCAAAGAGGGGGATGGATTGTGTGAGAAAAGACCTGAAATAGAGAAAGGGATGGTTGACATGACACCCCGACTCCATGTAGAAAATGAGAAAAAGGGTGGTGATGATGATGACATGCTGCTCTTCCCCAGCCAAGTTGGTTACATTCCCTGTAAGGTTTGAAGTGCGGAACCTCCATTGTGGAAGGATTCTGCAACAAGCTTCATCTCCACAGCTGTATAGGTGCTTGCTTTTGGCATTAATTAGGTTGTAACTCCTCTACATCCATCTTTCAGCATTCTAGGATGGAATTCCCCTGTCTTTTCCCTGGAAGGACAACCTCCAAACCCAAGAATCCAAGGCAATGGTGAGGCATTTGGCAGTTGGGCTCCTCATGAGTTCCATGATGGTTCATTTATCTGTGAAATTATTCTGGCCTTTTCATTTTTAGGGCATTCTGCTATAGGCAGGGACTTTAGTCCATTTGTTTTGCTTCCTTCCTGTTAGAAGGTTCATCTGGCTGTTCTGCCTGAATTTGAAGGAGCAGTCGAGCCTGATGGTGTCTTACTTTTTTGTGCATTTCTTAGTTGCTTCCTTTTGGGGTGGAGCATTTGTCTGCATTGCAGAGAGGTGATGGGGAGAGGCTGCTTCTGCCTTCCCCATTTTGGACTACTTGTTCCAAGTCTGGGGCGGTTTCCCAGGTTTGCTAGGTCTGTTCTGTCTGAAGCCTTTCCATTCTTCATTGGCTTCTGTCTACCTATGGAGAGCAGTGCTGCTATGTGAAGAAGTGGTGTGGATCTCTAGGAGCTTAGGAGTAGAATCTTCTTGAACAAGGATTCCTTGACCTTTCTTGATTATATTTGGTGGTGCTCCTTATTCCATTGTATTGCTTGTCACTTATGATCAGAAAATAGAGGACCTGAGTCTGCCCTTCTCTGGTTAAGAATTTCTCTTTCATCTTTACAGCTTCTTAGTGAATGATCTGATGGTGGTTCTGATTTATTAATGGGATCATTCAGCCACTCTCTTCAGATTACTCCTCCTGTCCTCTCATGGAGAGTGGCAGCCCTTGACTCCAGTCAGGTTGGTTTTCCTAGGAGTGGAGCATCTGAAGGCAACCATCCACTGTCTGAAAAGGTTGCAACTCTTTCTTTTTTCTGCTGGGTCAGATAGACTGAAAGGAGAGTTAACAGGTCATGTTCCTTTTTGTCTTTGTGTCAAGTGTTACTTGCTGACTTCACATTTGTGCATGTTTTATTGTTAATCCTTCATTGATTCACAAATATTTATGCTCTTTTCTTAGTACTGCAACTTTCCTCCTTTAAACATCTGAAAAACATTTAACCAGTCCTCATCTGTTTAACTGTACAGTTTTAAGTCATTCACAAAAAGTAGATTAGAAGTCTTTAAACAAGGTTGTTTTCTGTGAGCCAAATTGTAACCAAGACCTAATCTGTTAAACAGCTTAATGGGTTAAAAGCAAGACAGAACAACAGTGGTGACAAATAATCACTCTGGAATATCCTCCTTTGAATTTTTATCTCTTAGATAAAAATTTACCTTTGCCATGGCTTAACTACAAAGTGATTTGTCACCGTAATGTAATTGATCAATGTAGAAAATATCTCATAAATTTGTAAGCACTCCTTTTACCATGAATGTGAAATGCTGTCACGTGTTTTTTTGTAATCTGTCTTCCCCTTTTAACAATTCTCTGTTATGGCTTTATTTATTAACAAATGACCCTTTGTTCCATATGACTTTCTTGTGTTACCCTTCTAATGTCCTGTCATATCACTGTTAAAGTATTCTTTACATAAGGGATGTCCTGCCACGGGTAGTCCAATGCCTGGCCCAGTGTACCAAAGCCTTAGAATTATATAGACGTCGTACTCCTCGCACAAGGCATAGGGCATGAAGGTGACGTACAGATCTCAGAACTACTTTGCTAGTAGTCTGAATGCCATCACTGATTGTGCGTGTGAATGCTCTTCCTCCTGTGCTGATTAACAAGCCGTTTTTTTCGAATAAATGACCCATTGTGGCCTATCTTTTCTACTTTTATTTTTGTGAGTTTGCATCATGTCATCCAGAAAGGGAAGATGCCACTGTGGGGGGGGGGGTACATTTATATTCTTCATTAAGATCATCACAAGTAGGATCTCTTCTGTCTGGATGTTTCTCACAACTTTATGCAGTGTTCACTCTGCAAAACATTTGTCCCCAAGACCCTACGGAGTTGTTTGTCTTCCTTATCAATTTAGTTAAAGAATCAACATCTTAAATTGTTGGAGCAAGGTGCCATGACAGAATCTTCCTGTCCTGAAGGTCAGCCTTCTGCCAAAAAAAAGGCCAGAAAATCCAGGTCTGATTTGACTGCTGTACCATCCATCTCTCCCAGATACTGCAGTGGTTGTGCTGCGGTAGCGTTGCCACCTCACAGTAAGACGTCCTGTTCAATTCTCAGCTAAAGCGTCTTCTGTGTGGAGACATGTGTGAATGGGCATACCTTTGTTGAAGGTTGTGCGTCAGGGCTGGCAACTCGGTACGTAAAAATCTACTGCCAATCATTAGCGGACCGGAGTTCCGCTGTGGCGACTAACCGAATAAGCCAAAAGATACAACAACCATCTCTCCCAGATGTCTTTCTCAAGGCTAGTGAAAGCCCAGGGAATTGCCCAGTTGTCTCATATTCCTCTGTTGTGACCCTGTTGGAGGTCATCATGGATCTGACTTTTCATACTTCCTCGGACGCTCTGCAGACATATGCTCCGGATGTTGAGGGTTAACCTTGGCTGATTATTTCTAAGGGATCAAGAGGGATGCCACAAATCCTACTTTGGGAGGAGATTCCTACTGCATTGGTTGAGTGTTGGTAAGGGTCTGAACCTCCTAGGGTTCTTGGGTCAGATGTTCTTCAGAAAAATGGGGAAAAAGGCAAGCATATTTCTCCTGCTGCTAAAGATCCCCAGTGTGAATCTCAGGATTTTGCCCAAGGGTTGTTTAATGCCTTAATGGCCTTAAAGCCTCTTCATGGAGTTTTTGTGCCTGTTTCTTCTTGGTCATCTACTCCCCTTAAGAGGCCCAGAGAGCAGGAGTCCTCTGAAGAGAGTTTGGCTTCTGGGAAGGAGTCTTTGACATTTTCTTTTCAAATCCCTTCTCCTTTGGATTGTGGATCTGAGGAGGAAGATTCCATTAACCCAGAGTCTCCCGTAGAGGAACTCTGCTTTGATGACACTATTCCCATCATGATGAAATATTTCAAATGGTACTTTTCTAAGGTTTATGATATTCAAAAGAAGTGTTATGAGCATCAGATAGAGTCTCGAAAGCCCTCTGCTGTACCTCCAGTCCCGGCTGCCCTTTCAGATACATTTTCAGCAGCCCCTGTGGCCCCTGATTTTCAACATCCAGCCCCTAAGAAACCTGATAGATTTTTACAAAGTGCCTGATGATTTTAAGCTCTTGTACAAATATCCTATAAATGATCCTTCTGTAGTGTCTGTTTCTTTTGACAAACCTTCTAAACTGTTGCCATCTTCTAAAATACTTCCTTCAGACAAGGACAGTAGAGCTACGGAACATTTAAGCAAAAAGGTGTATGCTGCTGCTATCTTGGCTTTTTTTGGCTATTAATTACCAGACTCATATGACCAGGTATATTTTATCCCTTCTTTCTTGAGCTTCTCAGGCAATTTCTGACCTTGATTCGGAAGAGAAGGTTTCTGTCCTTTCAGGACTGGGTTCTACCTGTCAAGTGGCTTGTCAATTTTTTTAAATATAAATCTGATGATGTCCTTTTCATTCTTCCTCACTAATGGTTCTCTGATCCAACTCAGCTGTATTTCCAAGAATTTGGATCCTAATCTCAAGCTTCTCCCTCTTCCCATAATGCACTACACCATCTCTAACTCCTCAGATCTTGTTTGCCGCTAGATGTGATAAGACGGAGGATTCCGAAATCTCGAGCTTTAAGGAGTTTAGTTTTCTTTATATTTTTCTCTTATCTAGCTTTGTTATTTGTTAGTCCCTTCCTCCCTCTTGGTTGGTTGACCTGTAGTTCATGGTTTCGTTGATTATTCTTGTCATTCTGACTGCTACCTAGCCCTGTGACTTTTTGCATTCTCGCTGCTTGTATTACTGGTTACAGATTTTTTTGTACCCATATTTCTTCCTTGCTCTTGGCCTTTCATTGTCTCTGTGGTGCACTGGAAGCTTTTCTGCCTCTCAGCAGGGATTTCTTTGTCTCGTTCGGACTGAAAATGCAGCTTTTTTCTTTTTATTGTCCATTAGGTGGCTTTTGTCGATCTATCACCTTGTCTTTTGTAGTTGTGGGCCAGTGAACTGTGTGAGACTTGTTTGATTCTTTTTACGTGTATGTTTCTTTAGTGGGTAAACTTGCCTTTGGGCAGAGCTTTTCCTTCTTGTGCCAACAGACAGCTGACTGATATGAGCAGCTTTGGCAGATGGCCACCTCAGACATTGCTCTCCGTATCCAGGTATCGAGTCAGCCTGTGACTGAGTGGTGTGATAGTCTTGCCTGCTTTCCATTGAAATAGCTTGTAGTTTGCTGGAGCTTACAAGAATGCCATCCACAGGGACTTTTTGGGGGGGGGGGGTGTACCGTGTGCAGCTGTGTATTGCATCCAGCTGCCAAGCAGTTGGACTTGGGCCTTTAGAGTTAGGGTGGTATAATGGTTAAAGTGTTCACCACACAGACACAAGGTGCATTTTCAGTTTCACTTTCACTATGTGTCCTTGCAGAGTCCTGTCATTGATTCCTTTGGATTTACCTGCTGATCCTGCCACATGTTTATGTATTGATATGTGTGGCAAATCCTTGGATTATTGACACTTAAGAACAACTCGTGTTGTGTGCTACTGTGCCTCAGCAATCGTTCCCTTAAGGGTTCAACCCCTTTTTTCAAATGAAAGAGAATAAAACAAAAAAAATCAGAAGCAACATATACGTTTTTTGGATCCTTCTCCCTTCAGATCCCAAGTTCTCCTTGGAATCTGAAAGGTAGATCTGATAGAGTCTCTAAACTTTCTACCTCCCTCATCAGATCCTAAGGCTCGGGATACGAATGACTAGAGTTCTTCTTGGGAGGCATAAACTTTAAACTGTCGCATCAGATCACAAGTCATGCCTCTCGCATTCAATCCGGTATATTCGGATATTCCCTTACGATCCCAGTCCTTGCTAGTTGATGATCGGAAGCAGCTGATCTGTTCTCTGGTCCGGTGCCCTCGAATCCGAAGCTGTTAGACAAATGGTTCTCTTCGGATGTGAGGAGATCTTGGATCTAACATGTGGCATGCTGCCCAGAAACACTTGTGCTGTTCTCGGATCTGGTGTCTTCAGATGGGGAGCTGTTGGGTCAGTGGTTCTCTCTGCAGATCCAAGGTGTGGCAAACTACCCTTAAAGAAACTGGGCCGCTCTCGGACCTGGTGCCTTTGGATCTGGAGCAGTCATCTGAACTTGGCTTCGTTCAGATACTAGACATCCCTCAGATGTGATGGTCTCCCTTTCTTGTTGCCTTCAACTGACATGGAAAAAAAATGTATTTAGCCCCAATGCTGCTTACTAGGCTCAAACAGAATTTGACGTCTGCTCATTTCTTGTAAGGTTTTGTCTGGATTTCTGGAGCAGGGAGTTTGAGTGGTTGGCATACCTCTCAACTGTACAGATTTTCACAGAATGTCCAGATTTTTGTTTCAAATTTTTGGTCTATTTCTCATAAAATTGAGGTTTGATGGCAAATCACTGACAATATTTGAGGATTGAATTCAGAAAATAATGACAGACATTTGAGTTTGAGTTCACACCCTTCAGAAACTACATGCTAATGCAAAACCTGTTATTCTATCTATTTGTTTTAAGTTTGTAAGAGCAATATTTAAAAATTGTCCCTATTTTTGGGCCTTTGTCTCCCCATTATTTATGTCTTTGTCCAGATTTCTTGCTCTTAGAGGTTGAAAGGTATGGTGGCTGGCTTCCTTTTTTATCTTTTCTGGAAGCATGGTGCCTTAATTGGAGAGTCTGTGCTGTAAGCTCTGTGGGGAGGGTTTTGAGAGCTGACCTCCAAACACTGCCTGGATGGAATTGCTTTGTTTCCTCACATCTGGGGAACTTCAGCAGGCGTGGAGTTCTGAACAGTCCACTCAGTCATGGTTCCATAGGATTGCTCTCTGAGACCCTGTGTACAGGTTTGCCTTAGAGATTGGCATTTGGTCCTAGGTTTGCAAACCCCTACATGGTTCCACCGTGGAGTCCGTTTTTCTCTCCCTAACACTGCAGCTCGGGATCTAACCTGCCTTTTTCTCCTGACAACCTTAGGATTGACACAGTGACAGAGATCTTTCTTCTTCTCTCTCTCTCATCTCTCTCCTTTTGTTTTTTTTTCCGGTGGCCAAGGGTTTTCTGTTCGGAGTGCATGGACAGAGGAGAGCATTCTGGCTCCTCCACTGGGACTCTCACACAGAGGGAAGGAGCTCTCCATTTTTTTGGCGGTATCCCCTTCCTTGCCCTCCTCTGGAAAGCAACAGTCTAGATGGATGTTTTAGTAGTAACCTGTCTCACAGTATGACAGATGAGGATTAATCCCTGTTTGCCCTTCCATCCTCCTCCTGCTCACATTTAGGACTATGACTCTTCTCTTTGGCACTATATGAGTTCCCCTTAGATGCTCTCCATCTGAGTTGTTTATTACCCGCACGCTTCTCTAAGCTATAGAAGATTGTAAAATAACTTTTGTAACTTTGTCCCTATGGAAAATCCCAAATACCTTCCAAGCAGCTGATCCAAGTATCCTCTTAAGAGACCCATGTACACATGGTCGTACTACCTAATGGAATCCCGAGACATTCCTTACCCTTTCTTCGTTGAGATTCATTAAGCAATTTTCTAATTCTTCCTTTGACTCCAGTTCTTAGGAATATGTCAAGAAGTTCTCTACTCCACCATCTACTGGGTCAACCATTTTCAAATATTTCGATGTCTCTCATCCCTTATATAGAGGAAGAAACGTTTCAGCCAGTTAGCCCTGACTCCACTGTTTTACAGACCTTCTGGCATGACACTATGATTCTTTGAGTAACTCTGTGAAGAGTTTTTTATTTAATGCCCCCCTTGAGGACTCCTCCTCCATTAGAGCTTCAGTGAATTATCCGCTCATCTGCAACTTATAAAACAAAGGAGCAAGACCATGAATGACACTGAAATGTACTTTTCGACTTCCAGTAATGTACATGTACAGTAAGGCTACAAGAATATATACTTAGAAAGAATCTACAACACAGGTTCCTAGATGCTCCTCCTTTGATAACTCCCAACAGCATCCTGATGTACCTCACAGGCTGGCTTCCTCCAGAAAAGTTTTAGGGGTCACACTCCCCCCCCCCCCCCCATCTAGATGCCTGGACTAATTTCACAAACAATTCCTGCGTTGTCAAAAGATGTCTCCAGAGGTTTATCTATTTTTTCTAAGCCTGACTGTAACCTATCTAAATTCCTAATAGGTTCATAGGTTGGTACTAGGCTATCAGCCGTAGGGGCCTATACAAGCCTAGCCATAACAATTTCCTGGCTATTTCTTCCCACAATATTTACTTCCCTGGACCACTGTCTCGCAGGGCGACTGACATGATCCCTGGGGTAAATTTCCTATCTCCCATCCAGTCGCCAAGGTTCCTTTTGAAGAGGGCCAAGGATGGCCTTCCTCCTCCTCCTAATGCCTTTACAATTCTGTCTATCCAGTCTCTTCTTCACTAGGTGTTCTGGAGTCATCGGCAGCTTCTCTATCCATTCAGTTTTCCATTTTCTCTAGCTCTTTTAGCTACAATTCTTCATCCAAATCCTTCAATAGACTTGACATGATAGCACAGTGGTATATTCTTTTCCAGCCTTTAATTTCTCCTGTAAAATGCACCCGAATTTGGAAACATTGTATTCGTTGCTGGACCCATTCAGAGGACATTTTTTTTCCTGAACTAACTACTGTCTTCCTCCTCTATTTGCTGCATTATTCACAGATGGCCTACTCCCCGTCTTCAATTGATCCTGAAATTTCCACATAAGCTAGCAAGCTGAGGACTTCTATTATTTCATTGCCTCCTTCTGGCATCGTCAGGTGTGGTTTATCTCTGTCTTCTTGTTTCATCTGAAACATCCTCCAGAATTTCTGGATCTGAATCTGGATCTCCTATCTCACTTGGTGGAGATCAAGTATCTTGCTTTCATACCTACTAGCTAACTGCTTGACTTCTCCACTTCCAGTGGTAGTGCTATGGTCCAGCCTGGCTTCCCTTGTCCATGACATTATTTAGCTTCCCAGAAAAATTCTACCAAGAAAGCCTATAGAAGCACATGGAAAACATTACCATATGGCCTTCCAATCAGAATATTTGCACTTTCTCAGCTGCTACTTCTGCAATCCCTCTCTTTCTTGCCACCCTTTTTTAAGGAAAAGGCAACTTTTTTCTACTGTTAAAAACTTTTGTTAGCAACTATATTGATTTTCTTTTCACTCCGGAAAGGAATTCCTTTCTTTGATGATTTACAGATTATGTAAAGCTTTCCTGAAAGGGATCTTGCTGCTTAAACCTCCCTTGAAAGAACCTTCTTCTCCTTCGGATCTCATGGTTATTCTTCAGGGACTGACACAGAAGCCCTTGAACCGGTGAGCAATTGTGATATGAAACTGCTTGCATGGATAACATTCTTCTTGTTAACGATTACATTGCCAAAATGAATTTCTGAGCATCAGGCTTTGTTTGCCAAGCCTCCTTATTTTATTTTCGATAAAGACAAGGTGTCTCTGTGGACCAGTCCCTCCTTTATATCCAAACTAGCTACAGAGGCAAACATTTATCATCCATACAGTTACCAGTTATCATTCACAATTGTTCTAATTGTGGCGAACACATGTTCTATCTGCTTGATATTCATATGCAATTATGTTTATACTTCATGGGACCAAGCAATACAGAAGGTCAGACAAGCTGCTTATCTCCCTTTCCTTCTAACTGCTTAGGCTAAGCAGTCTACAAAGTTATCCTGGCCAAATAGTTTACTAACCATATTTTAACTGATTTATTCCCAAAATGGTTGAGAATTGCCTCGTCATCCCAGAGCCTTTCTATCAGATTTGTGGCTCCCACATATACTTTTCTCACCAAGCTTCTATCGATGTTATCAGGACTGTAGTGACTTAGGCAATGACTTGTATCGTTGTGACACTTTACAAGTTTAGGCAATGTCTCCAGAAACAGAGCTTCCTTTGGTTTGACAGTGCTCCAACACATCCATCATTCAGGGCCTCCCAAAAGTTATGTTGCTGGGGAGTCTTACCCATCAGTGCGAAAGAATGAAAAAGACAACATCAGATAGAAAAGTTATGTACTTACCATAGCTAGTAAACCAACACAGCTGAAACGGAGCAGGAAAAACGGTACTTCAAACGACCAAAAATGTAAGGAAATTTATTAAAGTTAAAATAAAGCGCTTTTCGTCTGGTTTAATGACACAGACTTCTTCAGACAATTACTTCTAAAAAAGGCTTGCTATATATACATGCAGTTACAAGGAAAACCCAAGCAACAGGCAAAAAACAATTAAACAATTAAGCAATGAACTACTACATACTGTTTTTTAAAAAGGCAGCCACAAATTCATAGCCGCAACAAAAAGTGATGCGTTGGCATTTGTTACTAAAACTATTTTGTCAAAACCACAAAACCACACCTATTAAATTAATATAACTTTGACTTCAGAAAAGCTAAAGACAAAAATGTAATTATATAATATTAACTATAAGAAACAGTAAAAAGTTACAAATGTTTAAACATGTTTAAAAGTAATAACGTTATAAAAGGCTTAGATGAATAAAAAACTAATTTTTAACTAGCAAACCATTTCTAAGTGGATAGCCCATTGCATTAATTTCTGCTATAAGCACCATGGAAAACCTACCCCACAGGGATAAGATCACATTCCATCAGGGCTGCATCTACCTCTACAGCCTTTCTCAGAGGTGTCCCTACCATGGACATCCTAGAAGCTGCTACCTGGAGCTCTGTACATACCTTCACCAAGCATTACCACATGCCTATTTTTTCTAAATCCAGAGCTGGTTTTGCCACTGCAGTCTTGCAGGGCTTAATAGCTGGTCCTAATGCTCTCTAACTTCCTCTTCTCTTTCTTAGCTTTGGGAATCAACCCAAATGTGATGACTGCAACAGTGAAGCACGACGAACATAGTACAGTTGTGTACACTTACCATAAATGTAGATGTTCTAGTGTATTCACTGTTGCAGTCCTGGTTACCCTCCCTCCAGCCCCCTGACTTCTCTTGGCTCTACCTTCCTTCTTATTTGGTGTATCTAAGCTTTCTGGTGTATTTGTTTTTTGTTGGAGGTTTACCATAACATATAATTGCTTCCCATTGTGGGGGCACCTGACATCTGGGGCAAGAAAAACTGAAGTAATGGCATTGGCTGCGTGTTTTATACCCCTGACGACCTGGCGTCATGGAAGAAGAGACAGCATCTGACGCAGGAATCCAAAACTCTGGTATTCAGGCCGGCTGAGCGCTACCTGCAGGCAGATAACCCAAATGTGATGACTGCAACAGTGAATACACTCGAACATCTACATTTATGGTAAGTGTACACAACTGTACTTTCCCAGTTTGAGCCTTAATATTTTCTTTATCTGTCCTATTTTTAAAAATCAGTAGGCAGCAAACTCGATCTGAGGAGCTAGAGATGGCGTAGTGCATTGTGGGAAAAGGGAGGAGCTCAAGATTAGGATCCAAAGTCTTGGAAATACGACCGAGTTGGATCCGAGACCCATCAGTGAGGAAGAATGAAAATGGACAACACAGATTTAATGTTACTGGTAAGTACATAACTTTTCTTTGGTGCAGCTGCTGCCGTTGATTCTGATTTGAGGCATTACTGTTGGCTTTTGTCTCCAGCCCTTACCTGATGATACTAAAGCTAAATTGTTGAATGCTCTTCTTGATATTAAGAACCTTTTTGGTTCTGCTGTTGGTGAGCTTTTTAAGTCCCTCCACGATAAAGGTGAGGCCTTGCAGGAATTGAAACATATTTTTTTTGTCTCCAGCCCCCAAGTTCCAGAGGAATCCATCTAAATCTGCTTTTGTACACACACAGCCTCACCCTTCTTCTAAAGGTAAGAAGTGCGCTAGGTGTGTACCCCCCTGCTAAGTCTGCTTAGACTCCTCCTTCTCAGAAGCTTCCTTTTCAAGATAAACCAGGTTCTGTCTGGCAGTTTGCTTCTCGTTTTCCCTGGCCAGCTTCCCTTATCCCTTTGTCTTTCCTTCTCCCTTCCCAATTGGTTGTCACTCATGGGTTCTGTTCATCCGCCAGGGATATTTCATGGTGCAGAAATATTTTCTTCCGTTCTGGGCATCCCTTAACCTCTTCAGGAGCAGCTTCCTTTCTTTCCAGAATTACATCACGGCCTCTTGGCACAGGGCATCATTCAAGTTGTGCCCCCTGCCCAGGAATGGAAAGGGTTTTATTACAGGATGTTTCTGGTTCCCAAGAAGGAAGGCACCTGGCGATTCATTCTGGATCTTTTTCAGCTCAGCACTTTTCTAAAGGTCCCTTCCTTTTGGATGCTGTCACTTCAAATCCTCCTCCTCCCTCTTACATGTCTCTGTTTCTTCCTTGCATTTTCAGTTTTCTGCTTTTCCTTTTGGCCTTTCTACTGCCCCAACACTATTCACCAAATGTCTCGCTCCGGTCATTCCCTTTTGCGGTATGAGAGGGGTTCAAATTTTTCCTTATCTGGATGACCTGCTCATTGAGGCTTCATCCCCTAGGTCCTGCTTTAGCACCTCTAGTTTACAGTTTGTCTGTAGCAAAGCCTGGTGTTTACCATAAACTTTCAGAAATTAGTCCTGGTTCCTTCTCAGGATTGCTTTTCTCGGTTGCAGGATCCAGACCATTCTCATGCTAGCATCCCTACCATTCTAATCACCTTTTTTTCAGTCTCTTCCTCTGGTTTGTCACAGCCAGGGATTTTCTTAGGGTTCTAGGATTCATGGCCTCCACCATTCCTATGCTGCCTCATGACCGAACTTCATATGTGAAAACGTCAGTGGTTCCTAAAGTCATTGTAGCTTCAACACTGTCATCCACTGGATTTCCTAGTTTCTTTCGGTCCATGTCTCAACCTCAAGCTTAATTGGTGGATTCATCAGCTTTCTCTAAACCCTTTTCAACCCCCTCATCCCATCTGAGGAACTTTTTTGGATTCCTCATACAGGGGGTGGGAGCCTCCTTCAGTTTCTTCAAGATCCAGGGTGTCTGGCCTCCACATCAGAGGTCAGAGCACATCAGCTTAAAAGAAACGAGAGCTTTCATTTAGCTCTTGTGGCTTTTCATTCCCTCTTTCTTCCAGGGCGTCTCAAAGTTTTCACAGAAAATACCACAATGATGTGGTATATCAGCAAGCAAGGGAGGACATAGTTCTACCTTCTTTGCAGACTTGCTCTTCAGATTTGAGATCTAGCTACCAGTATAAGGTGACTTTTGAGGCTGTCTACATTACTTCAGAGCAAAATATAGCGGCAGATTCTGAGCAGGTCTAGTACACAGGCTCACAAATGGATGCTTCACAGAGATGTGTTTGTGGACATTGTCCATTGGTGGGGTACTCCACAGGTAGATCCTTTACCTCCCCTTTAAACTGACCACTTTCTTTTTTCTGTGCTAACATCCCAAGTCCTCTAGCTTGGAAGGTGGATGCACTATCTTTTCTTTGGAAGGGGATGTTTCTCTACACCTTCCCCTGATCTTGAGGGTTCTGTTGAAGATCGAGTAGAACTCCCCAAAATCTTGCTGGTGACTTCCTTTTGGCCCAGACAGCAGTGTTTCCCCCTTCTTCACTTCGGCAGGGGCATTCCCCACAGGTTACCTCACAGGGTGGACCTTCTCACACAGGGGTCTCTGATCTTCTTTGTGCACTGTTCAACTGATGCGGTGATAAGAGTTTTTTTTCCCTTTTATGCACCATATTTCTGAGGACATGCTTAGGGCTCTGAAGGCAGTCAGGAAACTCACTACCAGAAAATCATATATGTCCAAATCGAAGCGATTTTCTGTCTGGTGCATTTCACGTGACAGGATCCATTTTCTGGGGATCCCTCTGATTCTTTCTTATTTGTGTGAATTGCTCCATGTTGGGTTACATATTCTTCAGTTAAAGCTCACTTTTCAGCCATTTCTGCTTGTTTGCCCTTGACTCCTTCTCTTGCCTCTAGGTTTGAGTTCAAAATAAATAAATTCTTAAAGCTGTCCTTCATATTAGGCCTCCCAGGAAGCCCATTTCCCCTTCTTGGTTCCTCTATTTTGTGCTTGAAAAATTGACTCAGTCTACTTTGGAGCCTGCAGCTTCAGCTTCTTTACAATATTGTACTGGGAAGACTGTTCTTTTTTTGTCCCTTACTTCAGCTAAGGGTCTCTGAACTCCAGGCTGTTATGGCTGTTCCTCCTTTCTTAATTTATCATAGGGACACAGTGTCTCTTCGTACTAATCCTCCTTTTATGCCCAGGGTGTTTAATGAGTTGTCTCTTAATCAGTCTATTCATTTGCCTTCCATTTTTCCTTCTCCACAGTCTGCTAGTGAAAAGGTTCTTAACACTTTGGATTTGCGTAGGCAGCTTAGATGCTATTTGGATAAGACTTAAGGCCATTCGCAAATCTGAGCAACTTTTTGTTTCCTTTCATCCCAGATCTGTAAGTTAGGCTATTTCTAAGCAAACCATATCCTCCTGGATCTCTAAGGCCATTTCTTTTTGTTATTCATTTCATGGTAAATGCCTTTCTACCTCTGTAAAGGCTCATTCTACCAGGGCGTTTGCTTCCTCTGGTGCTTTTTTCAAGGTATTGGATACCAGTTTCATTTTTGAGGCTGCTACTTGGACTTCTGTCCATACCTTCACTAAGCATTACAGTTTGGATGTTGTTTCCAGAACAAGAGCTGGTTTTGCCGGGGCTATCGTGCATGGGTTTCTAGAGGGCTTCTCTGGGCCTTACTTCTCCCAAATTTTCTGTTGCATTTCTGTACTCTCCCTTATGTAAAAAAATACTGCAGACAGTGATATGGAAGGAAATACTACAGTTGTGTAAAATCTTACCATAACAGTAGATGTTTTTCTCTTCACTGTTGCAGCATTCTCTTGCTCCCTCCCTCCTCCCCTTCTGCTCTGTTCTACACCTTCTGTCTTCCTGGCCTGGATTTCTTTTGCTCCTTCTGGATGCATTGGTTCCTAGGACTATTTGATGTCCTTCTATTCATCTGTTGCAGTATACTTTACATGAGAGAGTTGCCTTGCCAGGCGACCAGACGTCGGCCAGTGTACCAAAGTCTTTTACTGCTGCAAAGTGAGTGGTATGTCTCACGTAGGCAGCTGTCAGAAGTAGGCTATAAAAGTGACATATGCATGCACCATCCTCAGAACTTCTAAATCACCAGTTCTGAATGTTACTCAGCTGCCAGAATAGAGGTTTTCTACTAAAGATACGTGCCCCATTGGGGAACCTTTTGTGTCTTTTGCTGCTGTATTGCCTTTCCTTAGAGTTAATGTCATCCAAGAAAGGGAAGTGTGATTGTGGAAGACAGAGTCCACACCACGACAGTCGCTCTCGGTGCCTTTTTTGTCTTGGGCCCCCACCACGATCATTAAAACTATTCTGTCAGTCGTTTGACCCCAAGACCCTACATAGCCAAAGTTCATCCCTCACAATATACTTAGAGAACCACCACTTGAAAATTCTTGCCAAAAGTGCAATGGAGGGTTCCACTGGCCCGACAACCGAGCCTACCATGAAGCAGAAGGCCAAAAGGCCTAGGCCTGTGGCTTCAACTGTGCCTCTCCCTACCGACGTCTCTCCTGAGGTGAATGATAGTCCAGGGATGTGCTCTGCTTTGGATATGATCCTCAGGCCGAGCTTGTATTACAGGCCACCTTAGGACCGGATGCTAGCATGTCCAGGGAGGCCTCCGTGACATCAGGTGTGGATGTCCGGGGGGGAACCAAGGCTCATTCTGTTAGAAGGACCTAGGGGAATCACACAAATCATAGTGCGGGAAGAAGTCAAATCATGCTTTCTTAAATGTAGGCCAACGTTCGAACTTCCCACTTTACATTGGATGGACATCCCTGCTAAGAAAGAGCAGAAAACCAAGCATACATTTCCCTCTCAAGACCCTCAGAAAGAGTGGCAAAATTGTGCCCAAGGACAATTCAAAGCCTTCATGGCCCTGAGGCCTACCGCTGAGTTCCCTGCTTCTCCTCTCTCCTGGCCTACATCCCCCAAAAAGGGCTAGATAACCTACTGCAAAGGAAAAGTGATTCCCTAGCCTACTGCTCACAAATTCCTTCCCCATTAGACCATGCTTCCCCTCTGGAAGATTCCAAGTGGGATGGACTCACCAGTGGAGGAGATCTCATTTGGGGAACCCTTCTAAAAATGAGAGACTACTTTAAGTGGGACAGCTCACAGTATAAAAGAGGTACTACAACATCCTTCAGGTGGAAACCCCAAGGCCTTCAGCTATCCCTGCTTTCTTGGATGCCTTTGCTTCCATGTCACTACACCCTGACTCTCAGACTCCGGTTCCTAAGAAGCCAGACAGATATTATAAAGTCCTTCAAGACAGCAACTTCCTATTTAAGGCTCCTGTTGCAGACCCCTCTGTCATCTCTGTAGTCTTTGACAAGGCTTCAGGGTCCCTTCCTCCCACTTCTCTCCTTCCTTCTGACAAAGATAGTAGGCAACTAGAGAAGTTGGGGAGGAAAATTTACATTTTAGCTACTGTAGCCTTCGGGGCTTTGAATTACCAAACTCGTATGACGAAGTAATCCCTGGAGCTTACATCACAATTAAAAATAATTTCTGACGTGAAGTTCATAAAATAAAGCCTTGGCATCTTCCTTAATTGCTACATCTTCCCAGGTTGCCCAACACTCCATAAAGTGCAGCTGTAATGCTGTTAAGGCTACCCCAGGGCTGCAGCTTCTGCCACAATGCTGAGAAGGTTTGCTTGGTTGAGGCTTCAACCCCTCCCTGAGGACATCAGGATGAGTCTCATGGATTCTTCTCTTGACAATTCTGCCTTATTTGGTAAGGCATTAGCAGATCTCTTCAAATCTCTGCAGGAAAAGAGCGAGTTAAAACCTCAAACATATTCTGGTCTCTCCAATCCCAAAATTTCACAGGAATTACCCTTAAAAACATGTCTTCATCTACAGGAAAACCCAGCCCTCACAATCCAAGCCCTCCAAGGGGAGCAAGAAACCTCATCACTTCTCAGCTTCCTCCTCTTCCCACACTAATAAGCACCTCTTTCGTGACAGAGAAGGTTCTTCCTGACTCCTCAGGATTCCCTTGCACTACCCCTCTCTCCCTATCCCTTCCAGTCTGGGAATCCATCACACAAGACACCTGGGTCTTGTACATCATAAACCACAGATATTTCATGGCATGGCACACTGTGCCTCCCTTCAGGGGTATCACACGACCACCTGCAAAACAGATACCCTTCTTTCCTCAAGTATTGGCAGACCTGCTACAACAGGGAACCATACAATCAGTGCCCACACCCCAAAAAAGAACAGGCTTCTACTCACACATGTTTCTAGTTTTGAGAAAGGAAGGCCCCTGGAGAACCATCCTAGACCTATCTTTCCTCAACACCTTCCTGAAGGTGCCCTCCTTCAAAAGGCTCACCCTTCAGACCTGGTTTCCTCTCATCCTCCCACAGGCCTTTCTGGTGTACATGGACATCAAAGACACCTATCTACATATTCCCATTTATCCCAAGTTCAGGATATTTCTTTGTTTTTTTTGTGAAATCCTGGCACTTTCAGTTCTCGGCCTTGCCTTTTGGTCTTTCCACAGCCCTAAGAGTTTTCATAAAATGTTTAGCCCCAGTAGTCTCATTCTGCATAATACAGAGCATTCAAATCTTCCCTTACCTGGACAACCTCCTGTTCCAGGCAAACACCCCAGAGGAACTGCTGAGGAACCTCCAACCAACCATTGTCATCCTATAACATTTAGGATTCACAATCGGCTTAAAAAAACTCTACCCTCACCACATCCCAAGATCAATGTCTTTCTAGGGTGCAGATTCCAAATAGAATGATCGTATCCCTTCTACCTCAAAAGGCTCAGGAGCTCTGTCAAACCGTTTCAAACATCCTTCCCCTGCACCTCTTGTCAGCAAGGCAGTTTTTCAGAATCCTTGGACTAAGGGCTTCCACCATCCCTGTGCTGCCCCTGGCAAGACTCCACAGGAGGAAGTTTCAGTGGTTCCTGAAGTTGTTGCAGACACTACATGCCCATCCTCTGGAATTTCAGATCCCACTCCTTCCTTGCTTAAAGAAAGCTTTCCTATAGTGGATACAAAAGATGTAATTCAACCGCGGGACTCCCTATCCACCCACTGCCCTCAACTCAAGACCTGCACACACATACTTTTCGGATACAGGCTGGGGGGGCTTTGCTGGGCCCACATACTGTTCAAAGCCAATGGTCTCCCTCTCAGGAAAAGATCATATAAATGTAAAAGGGATGAAGGCATTGATCTTAGTTATTCAGTCCTTTCAGTCCCTCCTCATCCCTGGACGGCTGAGGATCTACACAGACAACATGACTGTTCTGTGGCATGTAAACAAGCTGGGGTGGGGGGCATCCTGCCTCCTATGCAGATTAGCCTTACAGGTTTGGGAACTAGCCCTCTGACTTCAGATTTCTCTGCAGGCAGTCTACATCCCTTCCCGTCAGAACTCTGTGGCAGACACACTGAACAGATCCACAACACAGGCCCATGAATGAATGCTTCACAGGGATGTGCTCCTGGACATGGTCCACCAGTGAGATATTCCTCAAATAGACTTGTTTGCCTCCTCTCTGAACAGGCAACTTCTAAAATTTTGTGCCAAAGAACCTCACTGTCTGGCATGGAAAGTGGATTCCCTATCAGTATCCTGGAAGAGAAAGTTTCTGTGTGTGCATTCCCTCCTCTTCCGCTCATTCCAAAAATCCTGCTGAAGATTCAGCAGAACAGACCAAAATTCTTGCTGGTGATGCCCTGTTAGCCAAGACAACATTGATTCCCCCTTCCCCTGCATGTAGCCAAGGGCAGTCATCACAAGTTACCTCACAGAGTGGACCTACTCACACAACACAAGGGCTCCCCCATCCACCCACACTTGGCAACTCTACAGCTGACTCTGTGGGTGATAGAGCCCTGATACCTTTTAGACACCTATTCTCTGAGGACAGTTCTGCAAGAAGCCAGGAAACCCAATACAAGGAAATCTTACCTCTCCAAATGGAAAAGAGTTTCAACCTGGACCTGCTAACAGTGGAGCTCCTTCTTGTTCTCTCATACTTGTGTTAGTTGTTCAATTCTGGGTTAGCTTATTCTTCAGTAAACGCACGTCTGTTAGCCATTTCTGCATGTCTGCCTCTTTCACCTCCTTGATTTGAAGCCAAACAGTTTGTCAAAGGTGTCTCCACATTAGACCTGCCAGGAGGCCCGTGGCCCCTCCCTCGGATCTTAACTTTGTGCTAGAGAAACTGACCCTTACACCCTTCGAGCCAGCCTTCTCTAGCTCTTTTAAACACTGCACCTGGAAAACTGTCCTGCTAGCAATAACTTCTACCAGAAGGGTCTCCGAGCTCCAGGCCCTGATGGTTTTTCCCCCCTTCTTGATCTTCCACAAGGATGGGGATTACCTTTGCACCAACCCCACCTTCATGACCAGAGTAGTTACTGAGTTGTCTTTAAACCAGGCTTTTCACTTACTAACCTTCTTGACTTCTTCCCAAAACAGTAGGGAGAAGATCTTACACACTCTTGACGTACATAGACAACTCAGATTTTACCTTCACAATATAAGACCTATTAGGAAATCTGACCAGCTGTCTGTCTCTTCCCACCACAGGGCTCTGGGATTGCCTGTTTCCAAACAGACCATGTCTAACTGGATTTCCAAAGCCATTACCCTTTACTATGCGTACCATGGGGAAAACACCTCGCTGCTCAATCAAAGCTCACTCTGCCAGAGCTGTGGCCTCATCTGACGCCTTTCTCAAAAGACTAGACACCAACTCTATCCTAGAAGCAGCTATCTGACCTGTGTCAACACCTTTACCAAACATTACAAGCTGGATTTCATTTCCAGATCTAGGGCTAGATTTGCCAGGTCCATTCTTCATGACTTCCTGGAAATTCCACCTCCCTCTCTGCATGAGCTTTGGTACTCTCTGTCATGTAAAGAATACTGCAACAGATGAATAGAAGGACATAGAATAGTTATGCAAGAACTTACTGTAATGATAGATGTCCTTCTCTTCTCTCTTGAAGTATTCTGTACTACCTTCCTTTCCCACATCCAATGTTTCTTGGATGCACTGACTGTATTTCTTGGACTGTCTTTCCACCTGGGGCTTCAGTTCTGAGGATGGTGCACATACCTTTGTGGCCTATGTCTGATAGCTGCCTACGTGAGACGTACAACACACCTTACAGTAGTAAAACGCTTTGGTATACTGGCCGACGTCAGGTCACCTGGCCAGCCAGCTCCCTCATGTAAGTAATAATGCAACAGAGAAGAGAAGGGCATCTATCATTATGGTAAGTTCTTACACAGCTATTCTTTCCTCCTGGGGCTTTTCAGTTCTGAGATATGTACATCTATACAACGCATTTATGCCCTATGCCTTGTGCAAGGAGCATATGTGTGACATATGATGCCTATGTATTCCTAAGGCTTTGGTATACTGGCCGGGCATTGGGCTACCCTTGGCAGGGAATCCCATATGTAAAGAATACTGCAACTATGAAGAGAAGGACATCTACTCTTATGGTATGATTTTACACAACTGTACTTTCTATTGTCATAACTGAGTTTTCTTTGAAATAACTATAAATTCTGTCCCCCATCAATTCCAGTATATAGTTAATCTTAGTCAGAAGGCAAGCTATAGGTCTATAGTTTTTAGGATGGCTCACAGGTTCACTGTTCAGGAGTATCGTTTTTCCTTTTAACCAGGTTGGTGTCTCTTCAGGGATGTGCATGTAAGTAATTCGTACTCAGTGAAAAATCTTCATGTAAAGGTCTTAGCCAGAAGCTACTAAGTGTATCTTAGCCTTGGATTTTTCCATTTAGGTGCTGTTTTAATTTTCTTTCAACTTCTCTGGCTGTTACTTCATCCCTTTTCATACCCTGTCATTTGAATTTCTTACTGTTTGTTTTAATTTTTTTATCTCTTCAGCATCTTTATTATATTCCATAGGGTCTTCATAAGTATTTTTCCAAAATGTGTCTTTTTCTGGTGGTGTTTATATTCCTTTTGCTTAGTTTCCCAGTTATCTGTAAAACTTTTTTGGTCATTAATAAATTGCTTATTTTGAACTTTTCCTTTATATTTATCATACGTCTTCTAAGTTTTTCTGTTTGTGCTGTTATCTTCAGTTTATTATTTGCAATCGTGTCTGTTCTGACACTGTGTGTTGCTTCTACCACATCTATCTTTTTAAGTATTTTTGTTGATCTGTTCACCCTTCTGTATTCTTCTAGCAGTGACACTTCATGTCTTAATTGCTGTGTAGTTTTCTCTATTCAGTGCTTTCATAATGGCATTTTATTTCTTCCTTTCCTTTCCCTTACTGCTATATGTTTTTGTGGTAAGACTTTATCTGTTATTAATTTAGCTGCATAGTAATATATTATATTTACTTCTGTTATATGACATGAACGTCTGTTAATAGTCTCGATTTACTGTGTTCATCTGTTTTATCAGACTTGTAACATTTTGGGTCTTGATTTACTTTCTGTATTCTATTTCTTTCATTGATCTTAGTATTACTGTCTATTCATCTGTTTTAAATCAAACAACTCTTCCTGTAGATCAGTTTCTTCCAAACAGACATATAAATGTAAAATAATTTTGGAACCTCCCAAAATCAAGGACATTCCACCAAGTGAGAATGAATATTTAAGGAACCTTGTCCCCATTCCACTATGGCAGCCATATTTCCCTTCCAGGAAGCCTGAAGCTCCACTCTTCTCTATGGAAACAGATAATTTCAGACAAATGGTCAGGAAGATCGTTCATCAAGGTTACAGATGACAGTGGGAAGAAATTCTTGCTTTCGATGGAATAATTCTTCATCCACCAAACCAGACTCTTATTTCCACCTCTCCTTCATTACATGCTGTCTCAGGGAACCAGTTCCTCCTTCCCAGATAGGGAAGGGTTTTTATTCAGTTATGTTTTTAGTATCAAAGAAATAAAATGCCTGGAGACCAGTTTTGGATCTTTCTTTCCTAAACCTGTTTGTAATGGCTCCCAAATTCAAAATGATGTCACTTCACAGCCTGTTACGTCTTCTTCCCCATTCAAGTATCCTGGTAACACTAGATTTAAAAGATGCTTAGCATCAGAGCTGTATTCCTCCTGACTGAAATTACTGTTGCAGTATTCCTGGCATATGAGTTGTCATGGCTGACATTCAGCCAGAGAACCTATGCTTTCCTTCTCTATGATGCATGACCTCCCCTCTTATGACTTGTGTTAGATAGATGGACATACAAGCGTAGATCCTCAGACTATCTCGCTGCCAACCTGAATCCAGGACTTGTATCTGTCGAACTGTTTACTGTTTGGTTCTTGGTACCTTTGCTTTGTTTATCCAGATAAGTGCCCCATCGGAGAACCTTCATTTTTATCTTATGATATTTTGTTGAAAGTTGTAGATGTCAGTTAGGAGGGGTTAAGTGCAAATGCTGTAAGCAGATCCCATACAAGGGCTTGCATTCCAAGTGTCTTTTTTGCTTTGGCCCAGAACATTATCGCAAATCTTGCTGTGTCAAAGTTCATGCCAAAAGCCCTTAGATCAATGCTTTCCATTCTCAACACCTTTGTAGAGACCCAGTGTTTTAAATGCATGGCCCAGTCCAAGATGGCTGACTCTGCTTCTACAGATGCACACCTGCCACGAAAGCAAAAAACTAGAGAGGCTGCAAATGGATCCACAGTTCAGTGTTATTGACTACGATGTGCCCTCTGAGGTTGTAGAAGCTGCAATATATTAGGCTACTTCTCAGTTGCCTGCTACTGAGACCCAGTCAGAGGCCATTATGACTCCTGAGGACTTGCAGACTGCTGATGTGTCTGAGGAACTGTTTCATCATTTCCAAAGGGCTGCATGGCATCCCTCAAAATTTAATGATCCCAGGCTTTCTAATAGAAGTTAGACCATGTTCAGAATCTCTGTGTCTCATCCAGGCAGATGTCAATGCCTAAAAAGAAAAACAGAAAAATAGGCATGTGGCCTCTCCCTCAGCAGCTAGGGAAAATGAGTGGATAGGCTTTTCACAGGGGTTGTTCAACGCTATTATGTCTTTGAAACGTCCTTCCTTTGGGTCTCCACAACCACAGGTTACTCTTCAAAAGCCTACCCCAAGTTTCCTCCTCTTCTGATGAGGAACAGGACTTTGACTCTAACCATTCTTTGGACTATTCCTCTTAGCTACATTCTCCAGGGCAAATCTCTTCTGATGAAGAGGACTTCAATTGAGGAAGATTCCTTTGGGAAAACTATACAGAACATGATGAAGCACCTTGAGTGGCATTCTATGCAGATCTCTAACGTTCAAAAGAGGTATTACACACTCTTGGAGTTGGGTACCTGTATTCTGTCTCCAGTCCCTATTGTCCTTGAGGCTTTCCTGGACACCTTTGAGTCCACCACTTCTGCATCTGATTCTCAACCGCCAACTCTTAATAGACCAGACAGGTTTTACAAGGTGTCTGATGACCCAATATATTTGTACAATAACACAATGGCAGACCCCTTTGCAGTTTCTCTCTCTTCAGATAAGCCTTCTAAGCTTCTGCATATTGCAAATGCCCTACCTACTGACACAGATGGTAGGGCTAAGGATGGCTGGGGAAAGAAGGTTTACATCTGTGCTACCCTTGACTTTAGGGCAATTAATTACCAGACTGAAATGACAAAGTATTTGATCTCTGTCCTGCTTTCCTTAAACAGGGTTGTACTGGACCCTCCAACAGCAGAGTCTAAGCATCAAATGCAGAGCCTGCTATCACAGGCCACTCAGCCTGTTAGACACAGCATTAAGTACAGCTAGAATGCTGTGGATGTTTCTTTTAGGGCAGCTGCCACTGGATCTGTTATTTGCAGATATGCATAGTTTCACAGTCAGCCTATACTTGAGGCTTTCATTTTTGAAATTCTAGACTCACCCTTGGACAAATACTTAGTTTTTTTTTCCCTCAGGTGCCCAGCCTGTTCAAGACTTTCCAAGACAAGGTAAGACCATGAAAGGTGGCAGACCAATCCTACTCAGTACCATGGAAACTACACATCAAAATTTACTTTCTTCATTAGAAAAGGGATCCCAGGGCAGTTCAGAAACAAAGGAAAACCCCTAAGAAAAGGTACTCTGAAAAAACCTATAAGGAACCTCCAGTGAGGAGACACCCTTTAGAAGCAAAAACCTTTGACTACTTCTGCAGCACCCCTCCCCCTGCCCTCAGTCCCATTACCCCTCTCTTCCAAAGACTGTCACTCTCCCAGGCCAAGTGGGTCCTCTCCATCATTGAGGATGGTTGTGCCATCCATCCACCCATCCTCAACCCCTTTTTTCATTTTTGCACATGGGTCCAGCGTGACACTTCAGCAGTGACAATCATCTAGAGCCAGTCTTGAGAAAATTATTCCCACTCTGAAAGGCATGCCACAACTTCCTCAAAACCAAATATCCTTTCTGGTCTCCATTATTCAGTCTTGAATCAGGATACCATCGAGCAAGTCCCAAAAGGCTTCAAGGTAAAAGGGTTTTCTTCAGGATTATTCTGGTCCCAAGAAAAGAAGGGCAGTGGATCCTAGATCTGTCCCTCATAAACACTTACTTGAGAGTACTGTCTTTCAGAATGCTCTCTCTTCACACTCTCCTCCCCATCATCCTCCCCCAGGCTTTCTTGATGTTACTAGGTCTACAGAATGCCTAGTTACACATACCCATTCATTCCTTTTGCAGACGATTCCTCAGATTTTTCTCTGCTCATATTTTCAGTTTACTTTTCTTCCTTTTGGTCTTTCCACAGCCCCAAGAGTGTTTGCAAAGTGCCTAGCTCTAGTAGTAGCTTTCTGTTGCACTCATGGAATTCAAACTTTTCCCTACCTGAACGACTTACTGATTCAGACTTTCTGTCCAGAGATGATTCCTCACCATCTGCAGAGCACTCTCCATCTTCTGATAGGGATGGCTTTTAATATAAACTACAAAAAAAAATCCCATATGGTCTGTATACAGAATCTGGTGTTTCTGGGCTGTAGACTGGGCACAAAGAAGATGCGTGCCTTCCTTCCCCAGGAGAAAATTCACAGTCTGTCCAGTTATTTCCAAAATCTCTTTTCTACAACCCATTGGTCAGCAAGGAAGATTCCAACGACTTTGGTATTCATGGCTGCTACTATCCCTGTGCTCCTCTAGCCAGACTTCACATAAGGAAATTCCAGTGGTACCTGAAATCTGTGTGGTCCCAGCACTGTTACCCCTTGGACACCATGAGTCACCCTCCTCCATTGTCTTAAAAAAGAGCTACTTTGGTGTAATGGATAAGTCATCCTCAACCCAAGAGTGCCACTCACATCGCATCCTGCCTTAAACGAGGACTAGGGGACATGGACAAGACCACACCGAGTGTAGGGGAAATGGCATTGTCAGTTCCTGATAGAACATAACAATCTGAAAGAAATGAGGGCTGTTCTGCAAGCTCTTGAGAATTTCTCCTACCTCTGGAATCCCAGGTCACCCCTAGTGTACACAGACAGCATTGTAATCATGTGGTACATAAACAAGGATGCACTTGGTCTTACCAGCTGTACAGGTTAGCACAGGAGGCATGTGACTTGGCAACCCAAATGAGCATCATGCTCACAGTCACATACATATCATGTTCTTCGTGTTTCACTGTTGCAGTCATCACATTTGGGGTTATACCTGCCAGGGTAGCCCTTGGCCGGCCCACCCGAATACCAGAGGCTTAGTATTTCTGCGTCAGGTGCTGTCACTTCAGTGCCGGTCGGCCGCTACCTGAGTTCATCTTCCGAATTGAAGCAGAAGTCTTAAAAGCTAAGTACCGTGTTGGGGATCCTTTTTTGCATGCTCTAACCGATGTCAGAAAAAGTTAACAATTGTCTCATCTGTGTAAAGCAAATACCACACTGAGACTTTCATTCGTACTGCGTCACTTGCTTAGGCCCAGACCACAATGTCCCTTGCTGTTGCTTTTGTGCTTTAATGCCAGAACTATACATCGTTGAGCCCTTATTGTAGCTAAATATTTTTGCTTACAGTCCTCTAATTCCAATATGGCTTCGGTAAGCCATCCGGCAGTAGATCTTCTGAAAAAACATAAGGATAAGGACAGAGACTATCCGCACAGGTCCAAACCTACCGACGACGCTTCTGATAAGCTAGTAGTCAGTTCTCCGGTCCTCAGTGAGGTGCTTTCGCAGCCCCTGATGCCCACTTCTGTGGATTTGCAGGCCACTACGAAGGCCCTTTCGAAGTCCGGTATGTCGCAGAACTCTTCTTCGACTAAGGATCCTGCGGCTGTCTCACCCTCGGATGGGTCCAGAGCCATTGAGCAGGCACCAGCTTCCGAGGAAGTACTTCGCACTACCAATTCTCGTCACAAACCGACTTCTTTCGCGTCTAACGTTCTTTCAAAAATTACCGAGTTTCTATGGCCCAGGGTACGAACCACACCCAAGAAACCGACGACTCAATATCAGGCACCTGCTTCCTTGCCTCAGTCTCAAATGCTTAAAATGGTGGAAGACCTTATCATGCTGATCAGGGGAATCCAAGCTTCCCCTTCCAAAAGGAAAAGAGATCTGTCCCCAGTAGTTTTGTCTGAACAGGAGTCTGATGACTCTGATGCATCTGAATATGAAGACATGCAACCCCTCCCTGCTTATGAGGATTCTGATGCAGAGGAATCCATTCCTTCAGCCTCTCCACCCGAGCACTATTCCTTTGGAGAAACCCTTCATACCTTAAGGGAGCATTTCCAATGGGAATGTCAGGACTACCCTCAGTCTAAAAAGAGACTCTGAGAATTCCTGGATCTTCCACAGCACGGACCCCTGGCCTTTCCCCCAGTCCTGGATGTTGTGATGATGTTTTTCTGGAATCCAGTTTGACTCCTGACACTCTCCCTCCTGCACCCAGAAAACCTGACTGGTATTACAGAGTTCCTGACTCTCACAAATTTCTTTTCAAAAACCCTACTGCTGACCCTGAGGTAATTTCTCAAGGGCCCAAAGGAATTAAAGCAACCTCTGCTAAGAATCTCACCCCCTCAGACAGGGATTCCAGAGCATTAGACAGATGGGGTAAAAAAGTATACACCTCTGCTACTGTTGCTATCAGAGCACTAAATTGCCAGTTCCATATGCTAAAATTTCATCAACATACCATTGAACTCCTCAAACAAAAAGTGTCTTCCTTTCCTGCTTGTGCAGAATCTAAAGAGTTACAAGAGTTAATGCATTCTGCAAGTCAAGTGACTAAGCATACATTACACTGTGGTTTTGATGGCATAGAAGCTTCTTGCAGGGCAGCAGTCACCAGTTCTGTACTTAAAAGACATGCATGGTTTAAGGAACAGCTCTTGCCAGACCATGTTAAATCTAAATTATTGGATGCATCCTTGCACAAAGACAACCTATTTGGCACTAAGGCAGAAGAGGTCTTAAAAAAGATGGAAGAAAAAGATAAATCTATGCAGGCAGTTAAGGATTTCCTACAGGGCCAGCCACCAAGGTTCTGTAGGCATTGCCCTTCCAAGTGCTGGTCCTTTCCTGCTCCCACCAGGTCAGTTCAGTTCAGACCCCGAGGAAGCAGACCCCCCCCCCCTCAGACATCAGCCACAGGGAATGCAGAGATTAAAACAGTAGAATTCCTCCACTTCAAAACCAGGGAGTTCTAAGCCACCCTATCATGGTAAGAACTCACAATGACTCTCCTCCCCCACCCCTCCCTCTGCCCACCTACACTTACCCCTAAGGGGAAACTCTCCTTTCACGCAAGCACCTTGGCCACCATTACCAATGACCACTTGGACCTCAACATAATGTCCCAGGGATACAGATTTTCTTTCCACACTCTTCCAACCCCAAAAGGGCTCCCAGATCTACCTCCAAATCAGTGGACAGAGGCGAAAAAACAAGTCCTTTCCCAGCCCTCTCTATGAGGGCAATAGAGAATGTTCCTGCAGAACAGATAGGCCAAGGTTTCTACTCCAGACTATTTCTGGTACCCAGAAAAGAGGGCACCTGGCACCCCATCCTCGATCTATCCATTCTAAACACCGTCCTGGTGATACCAAAATTCAAAATGCTCACCCTCCAGCAACTGCTACCCATGCTCTCCAAGGATGCTTGGCTAGCCACCCTAGACCTAAAAGAGGCCTACCCTCCACATCCCTATCAGGGAATCATGCAGGAAATAGCTACGTTTCAGGGCAAGATCCCTGCACTTTCAGTTCTCTGCGCTTCCCTTTGGCTTATTTACTGCTCCCAGAGTTTTCACAAAATGTCTGGCTCCCATCGTTGCCTTTTGCAAACAAAGGAATATCCAGATTTACCCATACTTAGATGACTGCCTGATTCAGGCAGACAGTCAGGAAAAGCTGCTCAAGCAGCTGGCCTTTACAAAGTCCCTACTGACTTCCCTAGGGTACACTATCAACGAAAAGAACTCCAAACTAGTACCCACCCAAAGGATTATATTCCTGGGAGCAAGCCTGGACACAGCATCCCATATGGCATTCCTTACACCAGAAAAGCAAACTTACCTAACAGTTTGCTTCTCTCAACTAGCAACCCAGACCCCACTTATCTGCAAGGAAAATCCTGCAAGCTCTCGGGTTCATGGCATCTTGCATTCTCCTCATTCCATATGCCAGACTGCATATGAGGAAACTTCAGTGGTACCTAAAAAGTCTTTGGTGTCAACACTGTCAAGACCTGGAAACTCTTACACCAGTGATACCTTGCCTAAGGAAAGATTTTCTTTGGTGGGCAGCAGCATGCCCCCACAACAATGGACTACCTTTTTCACCATCCCCGGACGCCCAGATCCTCATCACAGATGCAACGGACTATGCCTGGGGTGCTCACCTGGATGGCAAGTGCATACAGTGCCAATGGAGCCCACAGCAAATCCATCTGCACATCAACCAGAAAGAGATGTTAGCTGCCCAGCATGCATTGACAGCTTTCAGGCCCCGACTCTCCCCAGGGGCTCTCCTGATCAAAACAGACAACACCACTGTAATGTGGTATATCAACAAGCAGGGAAGGACTCACTCCTACCCTGTATGCAGGCTGGCCATGACCCTTTGGCACATAGCCTCTGCCATGCAACTCCACCTGTTAGCGCAATTCCTGCAGAGTTCTCTAAACTCTCTGGCAGACTACTTAAGCAGAAATCGTCTGGACCCTCACGAGTGGCAGCTAGACAAAGGAACCTTCACCCTAATAACTCAGAAATGGGGCACCCTGAAGGTCGACCTCTTTGCCTTCCACACCAGCCATCAGCTCAGCAAGTTCTGCACCAGGGAACATCACTGCATGGCTTGGAAAGTGGATGCCCTATCCTTCCCCTGGGTCAGTCTATTGGTCTATGCATTTCCTCCACTACCTCTCCTCACCAGGGTGCGGCTCAAAATAAACAAGGAAAAACCAAGGACAATTCTTACTGCTCCAGACTGGCCTTGCCAGCACTGGTACCCACTGCTGCACAGCCTGTTTCCACTGCTACCATGGCATCTCACTCAGACCCCAACCCTCCTACCCAGAGGGAAGGAGAATTCATGTATCCCCAATTGCAGACCCTCGGTTTGGCAGCCTGGCTTATTCCCTGACCACTGATCAATCTGCCAACCTCAGTAAACAGGTTCTAGATGTTACACACAAGGCCAGATGCCCTAGCACTAGAAAGTCTTATGCTGACAAATGGAAAAGGTTCTGCACCTGGATTCAGGCCAAGAGAGCTGATATGGCACAGCCCTCCCTACCCCTCAACCTGGATTACCTAGCTGACTTGCTACACAGTGGTCTCTCCTTTTCCTCTATTAAAATTCATGCCTCTGCTATCTCTGCTCATTTCCACACTGAGCAGCCCCTTTTTTCACACCCTCTGATCAAACAATTCCTAAGAGGAGCTAGCAACTTGAGGCCACCCAGAAGAGCACCCACCCCAGCTTGGGACCTAAACTTTGTGTTGGAAAAGCTCACCCTGCCACCCTTTGAACCAGCATCTTCATCAGAGCTAAAATATCTCTCCTGGAAGACAGTTTTTCTTCTGGCCATCACTTCAGCCAGAAGAGTCTCTGAGCTACAAGCACTCATGGCCGTGGAGCTCTTCATCATCTTCCATGCTGACAGGGTTTCCCTCATGACTAACCCATCCTTCATGCCCAAAGTGGTATCCAGTGTGGCTCTCAACCAATCCATTCATTTGCCCACCTTTTTTCCTAACCCACAAAACAAGGGGGAAAGGATCCTGCACTCTCTTGATGTGCACAGACAGCTCAGATTCAATCTAGACAGGACTAAACCATTCAGAAAGTCTGATCAATTACTGGTTAGCTTTGCTAGGGGTAGAGGGTAAAGCCATTTCCAAACAAACAATTTCCAAATGGATAGCACACTGCATCCATTTCTGTTGCAAGCAACACAGGAAATCTCCCCCTAAGGGGGGCAGGACTCACTCCACCAGAGCAGCCTCCACCTCTGCAGCTTTCCTCAGAGGAGTTCCCACCAGGGACATCCTAGAGGCTGCCACTTGGACATCTGTTCACACTTTCACCAAGCATTACCACCTGCCTATTTTCTCCAAATCCAGGGCAGGCTTTGCCACTGAAGTCTTACAGAGCATTCTAGCCAGCCCCTAGTCTCCTTGACTGCCTCCACCCTTTTTCTCAGCTTTGGGAATCAGCCCAAATGTGATGACTGCAACAGTGAAATATGAAGAACATAGTACAGTTGTGTACACTTACCATAAATGTAGATATTCTAGTGTATTCATTGTTGCAGTCCTGGTTTCCCTCCCTCTATCCCCCTCTTTTTTTCTTTCTCTCTCTACTTGCAAGGAACATTTTGGTATTTATTTTCTACTGGTGGGGTTCTTCCACCATAACCTGGCTCCCACTTGGGGGGCTCCTGACAGGGCAAGAAAAACTGATGTAATGGCATCTGTTGCCTTACTTTATACTACTGACGACCTGACGTCAGTCCTGAAGCGACAACAGCCAACGCAGAAATACTAAGCCTCTGGCAGTCGGGCCAGCCGAGGGCTACCCTGGCAGGGATAACCCCAAATGTGACTGCAACAGTGAATGCATGCAAACATCTACATTTATGGTAAGTGTATACAATTGTACTTTCTCAGGACAGTGTGCTAGCCGGACTCCCAAAGCTGCTCCATGGAGGACCCCCCATGAATGGACTTTGAACAGGGATATTTTAAACATGCTCAACCTTCAGTGTGGCACTCCTGATGTAGACCTCTTTGGGTAGCCAACCAATCATAAGCTCCCCCAGTTCTGCAGCAGGAACCCTTGTCCCACAGCCTTGGAGGACAGATGCCTTTTCCTTCCAGTGGATCCACCCAAATCTTCCATCTCTCAACCTGACCCTATGGATGATAGGATTTTAATTCTCCAAAGACACCTCTTGTTCAGGTCCACAAGAAGTCAGGAGACCCGCCACTAAAAAATCGTACCCTGATAAATGGAAAAAGTTTTCCTATTGGTGCCGCAAACATAATCAGGACCTACTCTTGTCTCTGTTTAATTTGTTAATTATTTAAATTGCAGATTTTTTTGTTGTAAAATTATTGTTCTTAAAATGTTTTGTAGTTATTTGGAGCTTTTCTTCCCAGGCCTCCACTGAAAATGGGCTTCTAACCAGTCATACTTTCCCAGTAATCAAATGCCAGTAAATAAATAAGTTCCTGATATGCTTCAATATATCTGTGAACTTCTTTGATCAGGTTTGGCCTACTCTTCTATGAAAAGCTCCACTGTCAACTGTCAGTGCCTGCCTTCTTCTTCTTAGGCCTGTAAATATGTCTAAGGTGGTGGTCAAGATTTTCCTCAAGGGAGTCCTGCATCTTAACTCACCAAAGAAACCCATCTGTTCTCCTTGAGATCTTAATTTTGTGCTAGAAAAACTTGCACTTCCTCCCTTTGAGCTACCATCTTCCGCTTCTCTAAAACTGTGTACTTGAAAAAACATCCTCCTCTTGGCTGTCATCTCCAGTAGTAGAATTTCAAGTTCTCATGATCATTCCGTTTTTCTTATTTTTTATCAGGAAAGGTGACTCTTGGGACTAATCCATCCTTCCTGCCTAAAGTATTGAGTGAGCTGTCCATCAGTCAGGTTATTCATCTTCCCACTTTCTTTCCCAATCTGCAAAACAAGGGGGAAATGATCTTACATTCTCTAGACATTTGCAGGCAATTCAGATATTATCTGGACAAAATTAAATCCTTCAGAAAGACTAACCATCTGTTTGCATCTTTTATGAATCCTAAGTTGGGCCCACCAGTCTACAAACAAATTATTGCAGCTTGGATTTCAAAGACTGTCTTTTTCTGATGCTTACACTATGGTAAAACCTTGCTTTCCTGCATTAAAGCGCATTCCACTAGGGCAAATACTTTCTCAGGGGCATTTCACAAAGGAATAGACTCCAGATCTGTTTTACAGGTGGCCACTTGGTCCTCTCTACCCACCTTTACCCAACACTATAAAACTTTCTCCAGGTCAATTGCATCCTTCACTTCGTCCGTTCTCTCTAGGGTGCTTTACATTTGTTCTTATTAGCCAACCACCCATTTCTCTCTCAGCTCTGGGAATCACCCATATGGCATGAATACTGCAACACTGATTTCAGTCAGAACATAGTACAGTTGTGTAAGTACTTACCATAACAGTAGATGACTGTTGCTGTACTCCATTCTACTCTCCATCCCCTCTTCTCTTTTTCATTTCAATCTTTATTTTCATGTCGCCCTTTGCTTTACTATCTGCTATATTAAATGGAAATGGGGGAGTTTCTTACATATTCAAGCTATACCCTTTTTAGCTGACCTCTCTCAGTAGTCTTCAAGGTGCTGGCCTAGAGTTAGTCTGGGAATCTACCCTCATACGTACATCTGTATACCCCAACACATACAAGCTGAGATCATGAGTTGGAAGTATGATCTAGGGAAGATGAACCTGTGGTACCCCAGCTGGACAACAGCAGTGATAACCTATATGTCAGGAATACTGCAGCAGTGATCAGTAGGACATCTACTGTTATAAGTTCTTACATAACTGTACATCTGAAGTTGTTAATCTTCTTCCTATTTATCACTGATGGGTTCAGTTCCGAGCCCTCTGAACTGAGTCTGCCTAATACCAAGCTCACGTATACCAAAAACTCTCGAGCTAAGCTGCTACCCACAATGCCTTTCTCCCAGTTACCTTAGATTTCATTTGCCACACAGCCATATAGCAACGTTTCACCAAGCTCTCCAGCTAAGTATTGTATTTTTCAATTTTTGCAGTATTTTGTAAGTTTTTTTCTCAAAAGTTCTATATTTCTTGTTTTCTTAACTAGCTCTACCCACATGTATTCTCTTTCTTACCATTGTTGGAAAACCACCTTCCTTACCCTTGTGGTATTTTTAATAGCATTGTTGGTATTTTCTTCTCTTTTCTTTCCTCTTCAATACCTGTTTTTTGGATTTGTTACTTGTTTTTTTTTTGGTATGTGTGAAAAGAAAGGGACTTCGGGGTTTAAGCATTACACTTCCTGCAATGGTAAACTCCCAAACAGCAGTCTACATGAGGAATGTGTTTATTGTCTGGGGGTTCCACACCTATCTGTGAAACCTCCCTGTCAAATTTGTGTTAGTTTCAGTCAGTGGATGCTGAATGAAAGAAAGAATAAACTTATTCTGAAAGGCCTGCTTCCTTCTCCATTTTTTGAGGCTATTTCTGCATCGGAGGTCTCAACCCCTCCATCTACACACAAAAAATGTCCTCATTCAGACCCTTCTTCACTGGCTGGTGAGAATGGCAAGGCTCATAAGCACAAGGCCCTTAAAACTTCCACGGGGTACAAGATTGCCTCCTTGGTTCCGATAACATCTACTCCATTGGTGTCTTCTGATATTGTGATAACTTCCACATTGGCGGCGCCATCGGCACCAACTTCTGCTACAGTTCCGACTGTGGTTTTGGACCTTAACTTATTGCCTGCCATTAGTTCGGCACCGTCGTCCCTTATCTCCGTTCCGAGATTGGTACCGACGACTCCATCGGAGCCATTAATGACCTCCACCCTAGCTATCACTTCGGCTCTGAGCCCTTTTTCGGCACCAATAGTTCCCCTTTTGCCTGTCTTGAAACCGGAATCCTCGGTGCTCACCTTTACTTCACCTTGGACCCGGTATTCCCCATCCTTGGATCCTTTTGCTGAACAAGTCTTTAGCCCCTTTTTGGACCGACCTGACTCCCCTCAGGAGTGTCAGTAAGGTCCACCAGGAGCCTATCTGAATCGGATGTGGTGCGCCTGTTTGATCAGCTGCTGACAGCCAGGGTGATGACAAATTTTCCTTGAACCCACCCCACTCCGGGCTTTGAGTCCATTGCTCCTATGACTCCCACGTATTATCCTCCCTTGGACCCTTCGGTTCTGAGGCCCATAGCTCTGACGTCTGTAGGAGGAATCCTCTCCTCGGCGTCGACAGTGACCACCTCTGAGGCTCCGAGGCCACTTTGGGTTTCGGTTCCTTCGGAACCATCCCTTTCTTAATCTCATGCTTGGGGGGGTGAAATCCCTTGCTCTAGGAACGGTTTTGGTTGTTTCATCAGCTCCGGCTCTGGGGGTGACTCCTGCCCCGGTTTTGCTTGAGACTCTGCCTCCGGGAGCGGGCTGCACAAAGCGGGGTGCGACCCCGGTTCCGAGATTTTCTTCCTTGGTTCCGGGCTCCCATTCCTCTTCGGGCGGGCCTGCCTGCCGGGTGATGGAGAGGGTGCTTGCTTCTGGAAGCACTCCTCTTACGTCGGATCTTCCCCCCGCTCCTTCTGAGCTGCGGCTATCACAGGCCACCCCCAGAACACCGAGAGCGCAAGCCTCCGGAAACCCCTGTACAGGGTAACCTCCTTTCTGAGTCCTCCTCAGATGGTCCCACTGAAGATCCTCCTCAGAAACAGATGTGTAAGTGCAAACACATGGACTCCCCGGAGGAGTCCTTCACTGAAGATCTGGATTATGGTGATGGGAATGGGTCCCCATGGTCACCCCCGATGATGTCTTCTTTTGAGACATCCTGGAAATTTTGAGGCAGTGGGGTGACTGGAAGCCCTCCAATCCTTCCTCGGAGGAATCCATATTCTGCAGGCCTTCCATTCTCGGCCCTCTACTTCTTGGGTGACCCCCACCCCCACCGATGACCTAGTCATCATGCAGCGGGCATGGAAGAACCCTGATACTGTTGAGGCCATTCCCCGGAGACCAGACGAGACACTCTCCTCTCCAGAGGAACAGTCCCATTGGTCGAGAGACTTACCAGTAGATGCTATGGTGGTGACGGCTGCCACAAAAAAGGACCTTGTGGAAGAAAGTCCTGCTGTCCACCCGCCCAACAGAGTCTCCCGGGCGGTGTACAGATTAGGGAAGTGAGTTTTTGCTTCAGCGACCTTTGCTGTTAGGTCTCTGAATTACTTGGCACATTTTACGAGGCTCCAAAGAGATCTCATATCTGAACTCTCTGGGACCCTCACGGGTCAAGTTTCAGACTGGGCATGTGATAAAGTTGCTTCCCAACTTGCTACCCTAGAGTCGATTTCCAACTCGTCCATGAGGTTGCTGTCCCGCGCAACTGAAGGGGTGGCTAGAGCTGCAGGTGTAGTTATGAGACGCCACGCCTGGATGCGCATTTGTGACCTCGCGGATTCCGTCAAGTCTTCCTTTTTAAATTCTCCTATCGAACCGTCCGCTTTGTTCGGTTTTAAAGTGAAGGACACAGTAGCCAGGTGCAAGCAGGATGGAAAAATCTTGTCTGCCATTGGCCTACGTTTTTCCAAGCCCCCGCACTCTTCTTCCAGGAACCAGAGGAGTGGAAAGATGTGGCACAAAAAATCTTAAGGCCCTGTCTGTAGTGCACTTGGCGAGGACTCCCCCAGAGGCAGAGGGGGTTCCAATAATGGAAGATGCCCCTTTTTGGGCAGAGGGGGTCCCCAAAATCAGGGATCCAGGGATTCTTTCTCCGGACAACCTTATCAGCACTCCTGAAGCGCTGCCCAATTGCTTTCCTTTGGAAGCAATCTGGGCTCGTTTCTCTCTGCACCAAGATGCCTGGCGCTGTATTACAAATAATCAGTGGGTGCAGAGAATAATTTCCAGAGGTTATTACATTCCCCTAATCTCTTACTCAAGACCTCTGAAATCTCTTCCCGATGTTCCATCCAATCAAAGGGAAGAGGCAGCTTCAGAAATAATAAAGCTGTGTCAAAACAGAGTCATCCAATAAGTCCCCCCAGACCAGTGCAGATCCGTTTTTTACTCAAGATTCTTTTTGGTGCCAAAAAAGGCCGGGGACTGCAGGCCCATTTTGGATCTCAGCCAGCTAAACAAATCAGTAGTTCAGACCAAGTTTCGCATGGTCATGATTCAATCCATTCTCCCATTTCTTCGGGAGGGTGTGTGGATGTGCTCGATAGACCTCTGGGATGCATATTACCACATCAAAATGGACAAACGCTCCAGGAGTCTCCTTCGATCTGGCTGGGAGCCAATCCTTACCAATTCAGAGCCCTGCCATTCGGTCTCTCAATGGCCCCCAGAGTGTTCACGAAATGCCTAGCTTTGGTGACAGCTCATCTGAGACTTCAGGGATTCCAGGTGTTTCCGTATCCAGACGATTGGCTCCTCTCCGCTCCCACCAAGCACCTACTGGTCAGGGCCCTCTGCTATACCCTAGCACTGGCGGAGTTCCTAGGCATCACAATTCACTGGGAAAAATCCTACCTTCATCCCACCTAACAATTGGAATTTATAGGAGCGATATTCAACACTTAAACCAGCCAAGACTTTCTACCTCCTCACAGACTTCTGAGATTACGCTTACAAGTACAAGTGATACTCTGTTGAAGGAAGGTGTCTGCAAGGGAAGTTCTTCAGGCTCTTGAGTCTATGGCAGCAGCCATTCTAATTGTCCCCGTAGCAAGATTGAATATGAGAATACTACAGTGGCTCCTTTTGTCCAAGTGGATGTCCAGTCTCCACCCCCTGAACGCACAGATCCTCATCACCAACTCCTGCAAGCAAGATCTCCTCTGCTGGATGAGAACAGATGAAAATCTTTGGTGTCGCCCCTTCCAGACTCCCCAACCCAATGCCACGGTGACCACGGATGCTACCCTGATAGGGTGGGGGGGCACTTCCAGGGAAAGAAAGTCCAAGGCACGTGGTCCAACCTAGAGGTCAACTTGCATATCAGTGTCCTGGAGTTAAGAGCAGTGCTGTTAGCATTGCAGGCACTTCATCTGCTCCTTCCATCAGGAACAATTGCTATCCAGTCAGACAATATGTTGGTCGTCTGGTACATAAACAGGGAGGGACCAAATCCTACCCCCTATGTCTCGAGGCAATGAGAATTTGGCATTAGGCGATAGCTTCCAACCGCTTTTTAATCGCAATGCTTATCCCGGGGAGCTCCAACGTGATTGCGGACAGACTAAGCAGATGCATCCTCCGTCCTCACAAGTGGTCTCTCAACCCGATCGTGGCAGCAGAAATCTTCAGCCGTTGGGGCCAGCCTTGTTGCGATCTTTTCACCTCTCCCTCAAACAAAAAATGCAATAGCTATTTTGCCCTCTTTCCCCCACATGGGGAGTCACCAAGAGATGCTTTGACTCACAATTGGTCCATGGGTCTCCTCTATGCTTATCCTCCGGTACCTCTGATTCCCTTGTTTCTAAGGAAAGCTATTCGGTTGAGAAGCAAGGCAATCCTCATTGCCCCTTTCTGGCCTCGTGTGGTTTCCCTTCCTCCAGTCTCCCCTCTTACAACCTCCTTGGATCCTGGACACTTGTCAGGACCTAATATCTCACCCACAAGGGCTGACTCTCCCAAATCTATCCACCCTCAAGCTGACAGCTTGGTTTCTCCACTTCCGTTAGTCGCCAGGCAGGAAACTCTCTCCTCTTCTGTCCGGAATATTATTCTGGCCTCCCACAAACCATCCACCAGAAAACTCTACAGAGATAAGTGGAAAAGATTTTCTGTCTGGTCGAATAATCAGATGCTAGACCCTTTTTCAACTGCTACAGACACAATTCTTCACTATCTCTCTGAGTTGTTTAACAATGGGGCATCAGCCTCTACTATTCGAGTCAATTTAGCAGCTATTTCCAGTTTCCATAATGGTTCAGATGGAGTCCCTCTTATCGCCACCCAACTCTGCAAGACCTTTCTCAAGGGAGTTTTTTATAGTAGACCTCCTATCAGGCAGCCTGTCGAGATATGGAATCTCTCCCAGGTTCTCCAGTGTCTCTCTCTACCTCCCTTTGAGCCTGCCACGACATGTGATCTAAAATTCCTGTCATGGAAGTCTTTGCTTTTGGTGGCGGTCACATCAGCCAGACGGATTTCTGAGTTACAAGCCTTATGCATCAAGAGCCCGTATCTAATCTTCCATAAGGACAGAATATCCCTTCGTACTAACCCAGCTTTCTCCTCAAAGTGGTTTCCGACTTCTCTATTAAAAAGTCCATTGAGCTCCCTGTATTTTTCCCAAACTACTCAAAGGGGAATACTTCCTTCATTCATTGGATGTACATAGACAACAACGTTTCTATCTAGACAAGACCAAGTCCTTTCGCAAGTCGGACCAACTTTTCATTTCCTTTTCTGGTCCTAGACTGGGATGTGCTGTTTCTAAAGTTACTTTATCAAAATGGGTCAGAGATTGCATTACCTTTGCATATTCCCTTACGAATGAATCCAAATCTGATCAAATCGAAGCTCATTCAACTTGGGCCATCACAGCTTCAGTTGCCTCCCTTTCCAGGGCTTCCATGGATGACATCTGTGCAGCAGCCATTTGGGCTACACCCCTATACCTTCATCAAGCATTACAAGTTGGATCTGGTCTCCAGGGGAAAAGCGGACTTCGACTCAATGGTTCTCAGGAATGTTCTTCCACAAGGGCTACCCAGGTTCTCCAAGTAGCTTGGGATTCTGTCCCATCAGTGATGAATAGGAAGAAGATTTAACAACTTCAGATAAAGAAGTTATGTCTTACCATAACGTTCTATCTGAGTTGTTGATCTTCCAGTCATCACACCCTCCCACCATCCCCCACCAAAGGCTCCTGGAGGATTTTCTGAGTCCTTGTGGTGTTTCAGGGTTTCTGCGCAGAGATGGCCTCTTGTCTTTCTATTTCTTCTATATGTTTTATGCAAACTCGATCTGAGGAAACTTTGAGAGGGGCATTATGGGTAGCTGTTTAGCTCGAGAGTTTTTGGTGTATGCCAGCTTGGTATTAGGCCACTCGGTTCCGAGGGCTCAGAACTGAACCCATCAGTGATGACTGGAAGATCATCAACAACTCGTATGGAACGTTATGGTAAGACATAATTTATTTTTTCTGTGCCTTACCCTTTGGCCAAGTAACTGCAGCAAGGGTGTTCACAAAGGGTCAAGCTCCAGTTGTAGTTCATTGCAAGTCACAGGATATCCACATTTTCCATGTTTAGAATACTTGCTTATCTTTGCAGAGTCAAGTGTCAGTAGCCTTTCACTTGGGTGAGAGATCTGTTACACAGGCCAGGATTCCAAGAGAACATTCAGAAGTCTTTTTTTGACTCCTCCTCACAGGATTGTATTCCTGGTGTGTCGGCTAGACACAAAGAGCTTTTCTTCCACAGGAAAAAAATCGATCTACATCTGTTTCTAAGGTTTTCCACTCTGACTTTGATCACTGTGAGGGAATACCTCAAGATTTTGGGTCTCATGGTTTCTATGATTCTCATGATACCCTTGGCAGAGACTCCACATGACAAAGATACAGTGGTCACTTGCAACACCAAACTGCAGCACCAACTGTAGACGGACTGGAATACCACCAAAAGAAACAACAGCCAGTGAAAATAACGTTTTATTTTCTTCTTCTATTCTCTAGCGCCTCGGCTCACCAAAAGCCTTCAAGGAGTAACAATTAACATCCATTCACAGTATATATACACAAGTATCAAATCATTATACAATTAAATAATTAATTAAACAATCAATTATAAATCTAATTATCCAATTAAAAAACAATACATTAAATTACACTTTTCCAACAACATTCAGTATTTAACCCTTTAGGGGTTAACGTTTGGTATTTTAAAATAAAAGTCAGATACAGTGGTGTCTGAAGTCTGTTTGGTCATAGCAACAACATCCTTTGTCTTTTCAAATCCCAGTGCTGGGGTTTGTCAGAAGAGAAATCACTTGGAGGAGATGGCAAATATCCTTCCTCTTCTCCCTGCCTGTTCCAAAGCTGTCAGTCACCAAAGACACATTGGACTTTGCTTGTGGCGCAGTTTCAGAAGGGATGAAAGTGAAAGGTGTGTGGGACACCAAGGACAGATGCAAGCACATAAATATAAAAGAGATGTGTGCCCTGATCAAGGCACTCACCTCTCTGAATCATCTTTGGTCCCCGGGACCTCTTCATATTGTTGCAAAACCACAGTAATATGGTACATCAACAAGCAAGGGGGAACCAGGATGTACCCTTACAGTCTAACCATATTAGCTTGGGATGTAGCTTCACAGCATAGTCTTACTCTACAAGCATCCGACATTCCGGCAGAGCAAAATTGTGTGGCTGACAAGCTGAGCAGGACAAGGGCAGACCCTCAAGAATGGAAGGAGCTCTTTCAAGATTTGAGCCATCTGTTGAAAGTTCTCAAGTAGACCTAGCTGTCTCTTCAGTGAGAAATCAGTTCACAAGATTCTGCTCTAGGACTCCATGCAAGAAGGCCTGGAAGGCAAATGCCTTTAATTTTCCATGGACAGGAATGTTTGTGTATACTTTTCCACCCTTTTTACTAATATCCAGGGTACTTTTCAAGATTTAGATTGAATTCTAAGAGGTCATTGTGTTGACTCCCTAATGGCATAGGCAGCCATGGTTCTGTCTTCTTTTAAAAAGTGGCCAGAGGCTATTACCACAAGTTTCCTCACAGACTGGCTCTACTCACACAAGACCAGGGATATTTGATGCACCTGACCCCAGTAGCTTCAGTTGAATGCCTGGACAATGGGGTCTTAATTCCTTTTAGGCACCTGTTTACTGAGACGTGCAGCAGATAATGTAGATAAGAAAGTCTGCTGCTAGAAAATCATATATTAGAAAATGGAAAAGGTTTTGTAGTTGGTGACAACAACATAACCAGCACCCATTCAGGGCTGGTTGTTCTACGTTTTTAGTGTTTGTGTGAGATACTATCCTATGGCCTTTCTTACTCCTCTGTCAAGATTCATTATCAGCCATTTCAGGATGTCTGCCCATGAAGCCTTGTCTTTCAATGCATTTTCATGTCTAAATGTTTTTGAAAGGGGTTTTGTATAAGAGACCTCCAGGAAACTGTTGGCCCCTCCTTGGGATCTTAATTTTGTGTTAGAGAAGGTAATACTTTTTCCATTTGGACCAGCTAACCTGACTGACTTGAGGTCTTAAGATGGAAAATAGTTTTACTTATTCTCCCCTCTGCAAGAAAAGTAAAAGTTGCAAGTTATTGTGATGAGTCAACCCTGTCTTATTTTCCGCAGAGGCAAGGTTTTGTTAAGAGCAATTGTTCATTTCTTGTGAAAGTAAGAAGGGACAAACTGCATCAAAACAGAATATTTCCAGATGGTTGTTTAAGCCTGTTATTACCTTTTATTATACTCACCACAACAAAACTATTCTGGACAGGGTCAAGGATTACTCTACCAGGTCCTTAGCTTCATATATGGCTTTTTATAAAGGGTTGGATTCCAAACGTATTCTAGAAGCTATAGCTTTGTCACCTGTACATACTTTTATAAAGCACTGTAAGCTTGATTCCTTCTCTAGGTCGACATCAGGTTTACTATTCTCCATGGTTCCTGTACTCTTCTCCTTCCACCTCCCAGATGTAGGAAGATAGGATGATTTGCACATAGAGCTAAGGCTACTGCAGCAGTGATCATTATGATGAACATAGTACACTTGTGAAAGTAAACTTACCATAACAGTAGATGTTTGATTATTGCTGTAGTAGCAGCTCCTTCTCTCCACCCCCTTTTTGTTTTTTTTTTGTTTTTTGTTTTTTGAGTTTTTTTGCATGTTGTTTATTCCAGGGTATGCATATTTATTTTCTAGTTTTTCCTAACATTGTCCTTTCAGGGCTCAGCCTCTCTTTCGCTGTTGGCATGAAAGATCTGAAGGTCTTGGCTCCTGAACTTGTCTTTGTCAGCTCAGCTGTAGCTGACTCCATGTGTGGAAGGTGCCCTGAAGCTTTGGAAGCTGACTGGCTGTTATCTCCTATGTAAGGTAGAACCCGTATAGCTAAGGCTACTGCAGCAGTAATCATTCAGACCTTTACTGTTATGATAAGTTTACTTACACAACTGTATTGTCTTGATTGGCATGTGGAGGTTTGAGTGTCATGGAGTGAACTACTGAGAATGAGGGAAGAATGTACTTACATAGTCAGTGCATGATACCATAGTGTCTGTCCACGACTGCAAGAGTTTTAAGAAAAAAATGTGGGGAAGGGGTGATTATTGTTGAAGAGGATAAACCTAACTATGTGGTCCATCAGAGGGTTGAGTTTTGTTCTATTCTTCAGGTTCATGAGTTTTTTCCCTTTTACAGTAGAGTTTAATAGTACAGTTCTAGAGAGGTTTGTTTTGAAACTAAGTATTGTGTTTGTGACGAGAGTGTGAGCTTCTGTGCAGCAGCTGATATTATATACTCTGGGTATATGCATTGTTATTCACTATAGTGTCATTGAGGGGTTGGGGGTGCCAGGAGATTGGTCTTGGAGTAGGCTCTCAAGACAATTGGGTAGATTGTTAAGCTGTAATGGGAATAACACAATGTGGTGATCTGATAAGTGAGGGTACGACAGTGGGTGAGAAGTAGACAAGGTCTGCATTTTTGTTGACAAGATAGAGTATGTTGGCATCCGTAGTGGAGAAGGGTGCTCTTTGATTGAGGGAGTTTGCAATGACAAAGTCATAGGTGCTTAGGAGGTTACTAGGCTAATTGGCCCTAGGGTGTTTACAAGCCTAGCCATGTTATACCTGTGTTCCCTAAATGACTTTGGTTAGATGGTTGTTATTCACAGAGTGAGTCTGTGATCAGCACTGACTGCCCTGTCCATGAGGAACATAGGTGCCACCCATAGGGTGAATGTATGGTCACCCATCCAATTGTGTAGGTTGTGCTTGAATAGGTTTATTGAGGATCTCTGCTTTTAGACTCTGGGAGATGTATCTGTCTCTCCAGCATGTTCTGTTAATGTCACAGGCTAGGTTGAGATGCCTGGAGCAAGTTACTCTTGTCCCATTTGATTTGCAGATGTATAGCATTTCCATTAGGCCAGGGTCAGAGACTGCTCTGTAGGCAGGGCACAATTCACCTCTCAGCAGCTTCTAGGATACAGAGTGCAGTGATAGGGCTTTCCATGTGGATTATGTTTTGGAGGCCATGAATTTTCTTGGTGACAAACCTCTTTGGTCTCTCCATCTGCTGCAGGTGTCTGATGAGGTAGATGCAAAATGGAGCATTGTACTGTGTATTAGTGGTTTGATGAGGGTCGAGTACAGAGGAGTTATAATATCCTTAGATGCAATGCCCTTACTTATGAGATTTGCAGCATAGAAGGCTTTCATTACTACAGTGGATACATGGGAATCGAAGTTTAGATTGCTGTCAACCTGTGGTCCCAAATCTCGCACTACTGGATTTGAGCTTAGGAGTGTGCTCTCAATATTGCAATTTTCAGGGACTTCCACTTTGTCAGACAGGAAAATAATGCACTTTATTTTGCATTTATTTGTAATTCATTGCTTTGGTACTAGTCATTTGTCTGTATTAGCCCCTTTTGTAATATGTTAACATCATTTGGGGATTAATAATTGCACCCAGTTTGCAACCATCAGCAAACTTGGTAAGCCACAAACCGTTTACTTTCACCATCTACTTTCACCTGTACTTCCGAGAAATAGATTCCAAACAGTAGTCGGCCCAGCACAGATCCTTGAGGTATGCTGCTGCTAACTGGCCTACTGGTAGAGGTGAAATCCCCAACTTTGACAGTTTGTGTTCTGCCGGTGTGCTATTTGGCTATCCATCTAGTCGCACATAGGTTAATCGCAGCTGGAAGAGTTTCTCAACTATGCCCAAGTGAGGGATTGTGTCAGAAGACTTGGCTAAGTCAAGATAAGGCAGTATGTACTGTTTTGCCTTCATCCAGGGCTTTGGTGACATTCTCAAAGAAGTCCACCAGTTTCTGTAAGCATGATGTACCCTTAACAAAGCCAAAGTGGGTCAGGTCAAGAGTTTGAAGGTCACCTATGTCCTTGTTGATAAGGTCTATGATGAGTCTTTCCATGACCTTGCAGATTAGACCCATAAGCCTAACCAGCGTTTAGTTCCCAAGGTCAGTTGATGGCTCCCCTTTGTGCAAGGGGATTACTGTTGCTGTTCTCCACTGTGCTGGAACAAAGCCAGTGCTTAGGCTAATGCTAAAGATTGTGCCAAGTGGTTCCACTAGGTCTTGTTTTAGATTGTTCAGTAAGCAGCCTTGGATGTTATCTAGTCCCATAGATACAGTGTTTTTGGCCTTGGAGAGGGGGGGATATGACCTTTTTCTTTGGAGTTACTAGGTAGAGGACTGGTGTCACGCATACTATGGGGTATGGCCGGTGGGTCAGGGGGGTGAAGTTTGCTCCAAATCTGTCAGCGACCAGATTGGCAATTTTCGCAGGTTTAGTATGAGAGGTACCATCCCCTATAAGTTCGGCACATAGTTGGGAATTCCCTTTTAGATTTCGGACATAGCTAAAGAATGCCTTATGATTATCCTTGGCTAGGGATGCTAATTTATCTTTACTAGCTTTAGAGGACTTTGCAAGATGTTTGATTTGCTTATTCAAGCTGTGGAAGATGTACTTTTTCAGCTGAGTAACTTCCCTCTTGTTGGACATCAATTTCTTCCTTTTGTTATATAACCTATTTATACTTGAGGTCCACCAGGGTAGTCTGTTTTTTTTTCAGGAGGACCTGGTTTTGATCCAGTCAGGTGCAGCTGAATCTAGTTGTTTAGGTGGTTATACAGGGCATTTATGTACTCTTGTGCATAGGAGTCATTGTTTGCTGTGTTAGCAGGGGGTATGAAACTTTTTATATCATTGCTTAGTAGGCTGTAGTTTGCTTTGGAGACATTTTTCAGTTTTTTTGCTCCTGTGGGGGTGTCAGGTCTGACTGTTACTTCAAACAAGACAGATTTATGGTCTGACCTTACCAGGGAGGGCAACGCAAGGGGATAATGTGCCCCCCCCCCATGTTGGTTAGTACCAAGTCTAGGCCATTTGAGTCTCTTGTGGGGATGCAGACTAGCTGATAAGTTGTCTCTCTCGCCTTCATTCTTGCTGTTTGGGTTCAGAGCCGATCCTCGGCTCCGACTCGGCCATTTTCTAAAGATCGAGAGCTACTTACTGGCTCGAGGCCTCCCTATATCCCACAATGCCTGGCACTAGACCCCCAGATCTCGTTTGCCGCTTCAGCTACGAGGTTGCACTTTACTGGCTCAGGTCGTGTTCATCTTTTTGTAATATTAGTAGTCAAACTTTTAGTGTATATTTTTCAAGTTTCTTGTTTAATTAAAGTAGTACTGTAGATTAGTCTTAGTTTTTCCTGTTTCCTGACCCTTAGGAAACTCGTTTTTACTTAGAGAGTTTCTCCCCTCCCCCTCCTTTCTCCCTAAGTAGGCAGTTTAAATTAGAGGCTATCCCCTTCCCTTTAAATTGTTCCAGTAGGAAGTAGTGTTTAGCCTTTGTAGTCTAAGATAATTGTCTCTTAGTTTTGTTAGTATTGTTACCTTTAATTTTTTGTGTGAAGGCGTGGGACTAGTGTGTGTGAGTGTGTGTGTTCTTTTTTCGCACTAGTCTAACGTTCATCCATCGGTATTCCTTTTTTCCTTAACATGTCAAAGGATACCAAGGTATCAGGGTTCAAGAAGTGTGACTCGTGCTGTCAGAAAATGTCTCTGACAGACGGTCACACTTCTTGTGTTTATTGTTTAGATGCCCTACACCTGCAGGACTCTTGCTCGGTATGTCATGCCTTTAGTCTAAGAGTCCTGCAGGAGCGTAGGAATAAACTGATTCTCAGGGGGTTACTAAAACCCGAGGGGTCTCCAGCGAAGTCTCAGCCAGCGAAAACCTTTAAGCCCACCAAGCCATCGGCTCCCATTACGGAGCCGTCGCCAGGTGGAGCATCTGCTTCAATTTCGGTTCTGGCCGGAACCGAAGTATCTAAATCTCTCTCTGCTCCGACCTTGGTGTCGGAGCCGTCAGGGAGCCGTAAGCGATCCAGGTCGCCATCCCTGGAGTCGATTCGCTCGGCTCCGGGATCGCCTTTGCTACAGTCTGAACGGAGTCATCGGTCCCACTCTTCTCGGTCCTCGAGGCTATCTGATCATGACTTGGAGAGAGTGGTTAGTAGACTCCTCAAATCGCAGGCCCTGGCCAAAATGTTAACTAGCCCTCCTCATCAGGCTGTGGCTGTTCCTGTTTCTGAAGTAGTTCCTCCTCTGACTCCTCCTGTCAGTTCGGAGCCAGAGTTTGTTGGGGCTCGAATCCTGGAAACGGCACTGATGCTTCCCCTTTCGGCTCCTTCGTCGGCTCCGATATCTCCAATGGTTCCTTCCTTGGAGGAATCTGGGCGCCGAGACTCCCTCGTCTGCTCCGAGGGGGCGAGTGGCATTGGACCCTTGTCCGACCCCGTTCTCCCTCTCGGAGCCTCGGTGCAGGTAAGCTCGGCTCCTACATCGGCCTCGGAGCTGTCCCTTTCGGTGCCGGAGAGGATTCCTCTCTCTTCGGAGCGGGGGCCCTTTTCTCTGTGGACAGGGGCGCATTCGAGGTCATGAGGAGCATGCTGACTTCTGAGTCTGCACCTAGATCAGCCCCTTCAGCTCCTCCCCCCACGGTGCCTGCTTCGGTCTCTGCCCCTCCTCCAGACCCCAAGCGAGGGGATCAAATTCTCCAGGTCACCCCAATGGGTGTATCTTCCTCTTCCAAGGCCTCCCCTGAGATTTCGGAGTAGCCCCCTCTAAAGAGGAAATGTAAGAGGAAACATGTTGACTCCCCATAGTCTGTCACGTCAGATACTGACTTGGGGGATTCGGAAGGGTCCCCAAGATCCCCCTCTGAAGATGTCTCTTTCTCAGACATCCTCGAGATCCTTAAGCAGAGGGGGGAACTGGTCTGCCCTTAACCCTTCTGAGGACGAGTTGGTATACTTGGATGCGTTTGGTTCTCTCCCCTCCACCTCCTGGGTGTCTCCGCCCTTCGATCCATTGATGGAAGTAGTGGCTCGGAAGGCGTGGTCAGCTTCGGACACACTGGAACCAACCCCCCGCAGGCCCACTAAGTTTATTACGGCCCCTCAAGATAAACAGTTTTTGACAAAGGGTGTCCCCGTTGATGGCATGGTGGTAGCAGCTACCACGAAAAAGGAGTTGGCTGACACTTCTAATAAAGAGTCTAGGACAATGGATAGATGCGGGAAGCGGATGTTCTCCTCAGCGACCTTCTCCATGTGGTCGCTGAATTATTTGTGCCACTTCACCCGTCTTCAGAGGGATCTCCTCAAGGAGCTGTGAGATACTCTGCAAGATCCATCAGCTGCAGGGACTCAAGACAAGATAAACTCCCAGCTGGCGACTCTTAATTTTGTCGTCAACTCCTCCATCCGGCTCATATCATATGCGGCTGATGGGGCGAGTAGGGCCGCAGGCACAGGCGTGGCTTTGAGAAGACATGCCTGGATGGGGTTATGTAACTTCGCTGATCCCTTCAAGGTGTCCTTCACCAACACTCCTTTTGATGGTTCGGCTCTGTTTGGACTTCAGGTGAAAGATACCCTTACCAGGTGTGAGCAGGAAGGCAAGACTCTCTCTGCCGTGGGAGTCCGTTTTTCCACTCCCTCTAGACCATACCCTAAGGGTCAGAAGAGTGGAAAGATGTGGTTCTGGAAACCCTAAGGAGCCATGCCTGACACACGTGGTGAGTTTCCCTCCAGAGGCAGACGAGAGAACAATAGACGCCGCCCGCGGGGCAGAGGGGGTCCGCAGAATCAGGGCAGCAGAGACTCTTTCTCTGACGAGCCCTTCCAGCACCCCTGAGGGGCTGCCCGGCTGTCTGCCTTCGTGGGCAGTCGGGGGAAGGTTGTCTCTGTACCCAGAAGCCTGGCGTCTCATCACTCGAGACAGATGGGTACAGTCTATCATATCCGGAGGTTACAAAATCCCATTTGTCCACACCCCCTTAAAATCAAACAACCCCATCCCAGATGTTCCACTCAATCTAAGGGAACAGGCAGTACAAGAAATTTCAAGACTGCTAAAAAAACAGGCCATCCAACAAGTCCCAGCAGAACAGCAAGGATTCGGAATTTACTCAAAGTTCTTTTTGGTACCAAAAAAGACAGGGGACTGGAGACCCATTTTGAATCTCAGCAGACTAAACAAGTCTGTTCAAAGAACGAAGTTCCGTATGGTCACGCTTCAGTCCTTTCTACCCTTTTTGGGTCAGGACAATTGGATGTGCTCCATAGATCTTCAGGAGGCGTACTACCACATCAAAATGGACAGGCATTCCAGAAGGTTTCTCCGCTTCCGGCTGGGAGCCCGCCATTACCAGTTCAGAGCCCTGCCCTTTGGTCTCACCACAGCCCCCAGGGTGTTCACCAAATGCATGGCAGTGGTTACTGCAACCCTGAGATGGCAAGGATTCCAGGTGTTTCCGTATCTAGATGACTGGCTCCTTACTGCTACCACCAGACATCAGTTGCTGAGTGCCAGGGATTATAACATCCAAATATGCTCCAACCTAGGTATCTCAACAAATTTCGAAAAGTCTGCATTGTCACCTTGTCAGTCTTTAACCTTTATATGCGCAAGATTAAATACGAAAGATCTGTCTGCAAGACTTCCAGTAGACAGAGTGGCAGACATTTGCCAACATATTCAGGTATTATTAGGATGCAGAAAGATTCAGGCCAAATTCATCCTAAAAACCTTGGGCCTCATGGCAGCAGCGGTCATATTAGTTCCCCTGGCTCACTTTCACATGAGGATTCTCCAGTGGATGCTTTTCACCCAGTGGTCCCTTCAAAAATTTCCTTTGTCTCACAAGATAATTACACAGTCATGCAAAGACCACTTGGCTTGGTGGATAGTCTCTCCAACAGTACCCCAGGGCAGACCATTTGTCCTTCCTCCTCCAGTTGCCACGGTGACCATGGATGCCTCCCTGATCGGGTGGGGGGGCATTTTCATGGCAGGACTGTCCAGGGCACCTGGCAACCCCACGAGTACCACTTGCACATAAACGTCTTGGAGATGAGGGCGGTGCTTTTAGCATTGCAAGCTCTTCAGAACTCTCTACCCATGGGGACCATTGCAATTCAGACAGACAATATGTCTGTAGTGTGGTACATCAACGAGCAGGGCGGAACCAAGTCATATCCCTTATGTCGAGAAGCACTCAGACTATGGCAGTGGGCGATCTCCTCTCAACGGTTTCTGACAGCAAAGCACATCCCTGGGAAGTCCAACGTCATAGCGGACAGGCTAAGCAGAGCTATTCTCATGCCTCACGAGTGGTCTCTCAGCCGGACAGTAGCGGACAATATCTTCCGCAAATGGGGTCAGCCTTGCTGCGACCTTTTCGCAACTCCTCTCAACAGCAAGTGCGACAGTTTCTTCACTCTCTTCCCTCTTTCCGGACACTCCCCCAGAGACGCTGTAGTTCACGATTGGCTCCAGGGACTTCTGTATGCATTTCCACCCTTTCCACTAATTCCCAAACTAACTCAGAAAGCTACTGTGCTGGGTTGCAAGATGATCCTCATTGCCCCTTACTGGTCTCGACAAATCTGGTTCCCGTTCCTGCATCGTCACCTTCTAGAGCAGCCTTGGAATCTGGACCCAGTTCCGGACCTCCTGATCCATCAGTCGGGCAGGCTGCATCAATCTCTTCAGTCTCTCAAGCTCACTGCTTGGTTGCTCCACTTCCAACCTTAGCCAGGCTTCCCAGTATTTCCAATTCAGTGCGTGAGATTATCCTTTCTTCGCACAAACCTACAATCAGGAAGACTTATGCTAGTAAGTGGAAACGCTCCTCTTTCTGGGCAGAGGCTAGAAATATAGATCCTTTCACGGCCCCTGTCCATAACGGTCTGGACTTTTTAGCAGAACTTTTTCAAGCAGGCTCCTCTTCAGCCAGCATTAGGGTTCAACTAGCGGCTATCTCTAATTTCCATATGTGCCTGTCAGAAACCAGCATCATGTCCCATAAGCTTTGCAAAGCCTTTCTGAAAGGAACAATTTTGCTCAGGCCTCCAGTGAGAGATCCCCTGCCTCCGTGGGACTTAAATTTGATACTAGCTTCCTTGATACTGCCTCCCTTTGAACCGGCAGCTTCCTGTTCCTTGAAATTGCTTACTTGGAAAACCCTCTTTTTGATGGCCATTACTTCAGCGAGGAGAGTTTCTGAACTTCAAGCCCTTTGTGTTCATCCCCCGTACCTAGTTTTCCATAAGGATAGAGTTTCACTCCGGACTAATCCTTCGTTCCTTCCTAAGGTCCCCTCCGAAAATAATTTGAATCAGTCCATCGATCTGCCAGTCTTTTTTCCAAATTATTCTAACAAAGCTGAACACAAGTTACACCAGTTGGACTGGCAATTATGTTTCTATTTGCATAGGACTGAGCAAATAAGGAAATCAGACAAACTCTTCCTGTCCTATGCGGAGGGTAAGCAGAGTCGACCAATGTCTAAAGTAACCTTATCCAGGTGGTTGTCTTCTGTTATTACCCTTGTTCATCAGTTGAGGAATAAAGAACTCTCTGCTAAACCTAAAGGCTACTCTACTAGGGCTTTAGCTTCATCGGTAGCTTTTCAATCAAAACTACCTATGGAAGCCATTTGTGCAGCGGCCACATGGGCCACCCCTCATGCCTTCATTTCACATTATAAATTGGATCTGGCCTCTAGGAGCAGAGATGATTTTGGTTCCACTGTGCTGAAGAGTCTGTTCCGATGAGCCACCCAGGGCTAAGGTGCTAGGGACGCGGAACCAACCTGAAAGAATGAAGGCAAGAGAGGCAACTTAACATTAAGAAGTTATGTACCTACCATAACGTTCCATGTTAGTTGTCTTCTTCTCGCCTTCTTTCTTGCGTCCCACCCTCCATCCCCCTAGCCTAGATGGACCGAGAAGAGTCCTCCTATGGGTCTTGTCACTGGCTGAGTCTTTACCAATTGGGGTCTAGCGCCAGGCATTGTGGGATATAGGGAGGCCTCGAGCCAGTAAGTAGCTCTTGAGCTGTAGAAAATGGCCGAGTCGGAGCCGAGGATCGGCTCCGAACCCAACCAGCAAGAAAGAAAGTGAGAAGAAGACAACTAACATGGAACGTTATGGTAGGTACATAACTTCTTATTCCAGGGCATTTGTATTGACAAAGTCCAGGAACCTCAGGGCGAGCTTGTTTGTGCACATGTATGTCACCCAGTTGTTGGAAGGATGGTTGAAATCACCCACGGCCAAAGTGTTTGGCAGTAGAAGTCCAGGTAGGTGATGTGCTTCTCTTGGTTCTTGGTGGGGGACCTGTAGCTAGCAATGATGTGGTAGTGTGCTTTACCTATAGTTAGTTGGACCTGCAGTAGCTCAAGAGAGTCATACTGTTTAACTAGTCCCGGGGTGTATTTGGCTTTAATGAAGATGGATACACCTCCACCTTTGGTTCTTTCACACTTGTTTTGGGGTCTGAACATGTGGAAGGCATTGTAGCCTTGCACAGCTGAGACGCTGTCTGCAGCCTTGAGCCATGTCTTCATGACCGCACAGATGTCAGCATCTTCCAAGGTGAGGAGGGCTTCCAGGGACTTCAGTTTCCTGTTTAGGCTCGTAGCATTACGCAGTATAACCTCGAGTTTGTCTCGAGTGTTTTTTATGTTGGAAATTTTGTTGTTTTGATATTGCCTAAAAAGGGGCAGTACGGGGGAGGCAAACGCCTTTGCCAGTATCTGAAAACCTAGAGGAGAAGGAAGCATTGCACATGTCTGTAGTTGTGCCAATTTATGAAGGTGTAGTTAGTCCTGTAGAAAGTTGGAGTTTGAGTTAATGAATGGGGTCTCTAGATTATTAAGATATGTTTTATGATTTGCAGGTGTCACTGATAACATTTTAGGATATGAAGGAGTTGGAGGTCATTTTCCTGATCATTAGTCTTAGAGTTGATGGTATTTCAGAGAAAGACAAATGTGCCACACCAGGCATTACTACTGTGTCTACATTGCTTGCCAAAATGAGCGGTAGACAGGGAAGCCACATAAGGAGGAAGGAGGGCTGTCACTTCTGGAAGCAGGTTTCTGTGACATTGCAAATGTCTGTTTTCCAGTGGTAGGAAGGTGTGATCTCTATAATCTGAGGATGAGCACATATTTTGATCCCAGTCAATATTAGGAGGAGAAAATGCAGTTTTGTAGATCAATTTTTTTTTTTTGGAAGGAGATTATTTTACTAATATTTATAGTAACATGTCAGGTCTATAGAATGTTACTGCACTGGAGCGAAGGAAGACATTGCCCATATCTGTACTTTTTAGGCAACGTATATGTGTTTTTTTTTTTTAATGGAAGACTAGTTAGTATTTCTTTGTGTGTATTTTCAGTTTATATATCAAAGTGTATTCCGTCCTGAATAGTTTTTGTATAACTAATTTCCGTTTTTGGGGAAGGATATTGCTATAACTTTAGGATTTAGATCATGTGGTTTAGTCACTCTTGTTTGGTGGTCTCCATCCATTCCTAAACTGATGGATGTTGTGGATAGCTTTAAGAATACAAGAATACTACTGATAAGATTGTAAAACAATGCAGTCCTGATCACTTGATGAGTTATTTCCTTTTTTTTCTTTTTTTTTTTCTCCCTCACAGTATGCTAAGCTTGCTCTGAGTTTAAGTGTCCCAGGAGGGGGGATTAAGAAGAAATCACCACAGGAAAAAGTAGAAGGTTCAACAGTAAGCGGCTCCCATGCTGAAGAAGATGATGAATATTCTGGTGGCTTGTGCTAAGGACAGATTTGCCTGCCAGTAGTGCAGGAATTACTTGCTAAACTCATTTCACTTGAACCTTGACAGTTTCAAAAGGGCACCCATCTCTTTGTATGTTTAAAGTACTCATTTATGTGAAACTCAGATTGACTTCCCTGATCAGCTTGATATTTTCAGGTTGTATGATCATGCTAACCTGTTTGGAATGCCCCACGGATGTCATTTTGTTAATTTGCTTTGTATGTAATCGGCACATCATCTTTTGGTGTGTTTTAGTGAAGAAAAGCAAAACACTAAATGCAGACTGCCCGGAGATGCAATCAGAAGTATACTGCCAACTGGTACACACATTATTTCTGACAGATTTATTAAGAATGCTTGTTTTTTTCATCACTGAAATCTGTTTTATCCAATCATTCTGCAAGAACAGTGCTTCAGAGCATTAAAAGCAGAGGTACTTTCAGCAGCTAGTGCAGGAAAATGTGATGTGTTGGATTAGAATGTACAGGTGATTGTATTTTATGTACTGTTATTTGATAATCTCTGTGGCAAAGCTCTTTCAGAGTCACTGTTACACTTGTATGTGGGATAAATGAGTCCTTGTCATCACTGAATATGTCAGGGTTCATCGTTGCCACTAATTAGAAAGAACTATGAAGAGTAGACTGTGGACATCTTAATGTTTGCTTTTTTCAGTGACCTAACAGACAGAAGTGGTCATTTAAATATGTACTTTTTTTGTGGAAGTGACACTGCTAAGAAAGGGAGCATTTTTTGTGGCAGCACCAGAAATCTAGCTTTGCCAGCTGTGTATTTTATGTTTTATAGTTTGTAAAACGAAAGCATAATGTTTGCTTTACATATCATATCTTCTTCTTGACATATCATAATTTATTATATTAAATGAATGCACTGGAGTAAGAGGCATAGTACATAAAGGCAGTGTTTTGATTTTAAAGTACATGCCACTTTTTAATGTTATGTTCAGTTTCATGAGCCTTTACTGTCTTTACTGTGAGGTTTTTAAATATCAGATCATTGCAGCAAAACAGTACAGATCAAAGAAGTTATATTTCGGCACCGTCAGACAAATTAAAGCTTCACACAGATTGAATTAATTTTGCCACCCCACTTTGTCAGCTCAAAACTACAGGCTTGCTTAAAGTTGCTGATGTGTAGTCTCCAAAAACAGAAGTGCATCTGCATGTTGTCTGTGAGCAAAGTTCAAGTCAAACAAATGTAGTGTGGGGAATAAGGACAGCACATTGTTACCCTGCATTGCTTCATTTATCATTTCTTTTCCAGCTGGGGTGCTGTCTGAATTCTGCATGTCCTCCTGAGTCTTATTGAGTTTTTGCTGGGTTCTTGCATTTCCGTCCACATCCAAAGACATGCCTATAGATGAATTGACAATCCTTTTCGTTTTCCCGAGATAATTTATGCTGTTATTGAATAGTGACAGAGTTGTTCTCTGCCTTATGCTGTTGCTTGTTGGGATAGGCTGGTTGCTTTCTAGTGGGCTTAGACAGGATGTGTTTTGGGGAGTCAAGGTTGGGAATAGGCCTTCTAGTCTGGAATATATATATGAAGACATGAAGATTTGCTTCTTACAGAGTGTAGATCAGAAGCATCTTACAGCTGTAGGAGATTTTGCATTTGCTTAACACCAGAGTGTTTATTTGGTATAATAGGCAAAGGTGAGTGTGTTTTACTAGCATGCATACATATTAAAGAGATGACCTACTGAACACATTTTCTTTAAGGGGTTCCCTAGATTTATTTTAATGCATATTTTTACATAAATAATATTTATTTATTTTATGCTGGGTTAAACTGAAAGGTTGTGTTGAAGCTGCTTGATTTATATGTAAAGAGGGCAGAGTATACAGTGGTTTCTCTCCTTTATATAACCTGAATGCAAAAAAACAAAAAGAAACCCTACTTTTTTGAGGCTTCAGGCTGTTCATTTTCAGTGTACATTTAATCAAGCTGTTGTCATATTTTCTACTCCAGGTTGGAAAAGTAAAGCAAAATGAGCTTTATGTTGTAAAATATAAATATAAGCTAATATATGTCTATAAATGTATAATCTGTGCAGTTTCTGAGGTATTTAAGTGTACGATATTACCCCCTCTTCCTTAATAAATTAACTGTAAGTAGGGCATGCACCTCTGTAACCTACATATTTTTCTTATTTGAGCATTGGCTTCATTTAGTCAGTTTTGAATATTTGGAAAATAAAAGTATCAGCTCATTTAATTTGAAGTGTGCATACTTTCTGTATTGTCTTTATAAAAAAAAATGGCTTTAGTAAGAAATCCTGCTGAAAGTCAGTGCATTGTACTTTTCAAGCCCAGTGCTTTTGTATTGTTAGGATACAGCAGGCATTGTATAATTCTGTATTTTTACTGGCTGTTTGCAGAGTATTTATGGAATAAGTAACATTAGTGTCATTATTCTAGTAGCAAAGGGCCACTGCAAGTTGTGAAGACTATAATCAGCATTTTAACAGTAGTAGAGCATTGCTTGATGCTTGTCCTAAGAATCACTGCAACAAGAATTATATATTTGGGTATCAGTCCAGTGCTCGTGTACATTCCTGAGCTTTGTGGTTTTTAGCAGTCAGATGGCATTTTGGGCATGTGGGAATGCAGAGGCAGCAAAGCTATGCAAAAAGGAAAAAAAATGCATTATATGCTCCCCTTTTTAGAGCCCATGGAAGAAAATAGTCAAATGCATTATACCAAGTTTCTCTTAGTGAAGCCTTAAAAATGTAAAAGCATAAACCAAGCCACTATCTAAGGAACAAAGATACTGCGTGTGCACTCCAACAGCTAGTGCGGATTAAGAAGAACTGTATTACAGGTTAAGCATTGTTGGAAATTAATGTATATAGTAACCCAGTAAGTGTATAAATGGTACAAAACTGTGTATAAAGGTTTACATAAATCTGAAAATATCGACCTGTCGGAGACGAATTTCTGATAAAGATTACATTTAGACATTATAGTCTACTAGACCATGTTCACACCCATTGTATTTGGAATTAGTTGTTGGTGAACCTGTAAACCCAAATGATTGGTGCTGCAGCAAGCTTGGGTCCAGCAAGAGGAAAATTCTTCTGCAACAATGTGGTTGTCAAGCACTGCTGTAGAAAATTTCATTCAGCTTTGTAGTGTTGTACAGCCCACAAAAATGAATAGCATTTCCAGTTGACAGTTTGTACAACTTCCTGCACATTATTTCTTAAACTCCGGCAACACGCATTCCATACATATGGTTTCATAATGGTGCTGATGTACTTCTCAAAGTAATGCAGTTTTATTTTTATTTGATTCTGTTGAACACAACACCTTTAAGTTTGTACTTTAAAAATCTGGTGTGTGAACCTTCTGTCCAGCTGTATTATAATGCCGCTGATTTTATTGAGCAAATTGTTGTTCTTTTTACCTTAACCCAGTGGCTTCTCTATCTGCACCCAATTGGACAAAGTCATTCCTTTTACTGAGGGACGGATACTGGGCTAGTGCGGAGTGCTTTGCAGCCATCACAAGTCATCCAGGGCCATTTCAAAGCAGGATAAGAGTCCTCCAATTCATTCACTCCCTGCTTGTGGGCTCATAATGGTACTACATTCAGCACAAGGGCTGAACCCATTGTCCCCCTCCTTACACTGAGACGTTAGGCCTCTTCATTCCAAAGGAGAGACTTACTAGTCACAGCCCTCAGTTAGAGAGAAGAGTCAGGTGATAGGGACCAGATCAGATAGCAAGTCGAGTAGATCATTCCAACCCCCCCCCAAGGGTTAGCCCCACAGCAGCTACTTTGAGTTCTGCCATAGATGTTACTGCACAGGACTTCCTGGGATGTGCTTCTGGACTTGGCAGCGTTTGTACAACAGGCTTATTCTCTTCAATGCACTTAGTACTGCTGTGTGGGTGTCACCAAAATGGTGAGCCAGAGCCACCTCCTTCCTTTCCCCACAGTATGGGAGAGCTAACACTGGTCGCTCACTGCCATCCTCCATAGTTTAGTGCTTCCAGTGCCCATGCCACTTGACAAACATTAAACATCTGGGTCACAGGGAGTGTGGTGCAAATTATTCATCATCATCAACCCCCTTTTTCCTGTTTTTCTGCATGAGATCAGCTGTCACCACATCTCTCAATTAAATTCCATTCTCATGCCTTTTTCAACAGTCTTGAATGACTGACTGTTACAGGTCTTCTCTCATGCAGTCCATCCTTCACTTGTCTGGATGTGCTTGTTTCCTCTTGCCTTCTTCCTGTCTCTCTTAAATTTTCTTCATCAAATCATCTTCTGCTTTTCCTGTACGTGTGTCCAAACCACCATAATCTCTTCTCTTTGATTTTCTCTAAAATTGGAGCTACTTTGGCTTCTGCTCCGATGCCATAATTTCTTCTTCTGTCCTACAATGTGCATTCTACCGCCCATCTCAGGCACTTTCTGTCATCACCTCTAGCTTCCTCTAATGCTCTGCCTTCACTGCCCAAGTTTTTGTATCGTATAGAAATACCAGTCGCACCACTGTTTTATGCCTCTTAATTTCATAAGCTTCTTTGGCATTTTTCTGTCACAAACTATCCCAACACTCTCTGCCAGTTGACTGCAGCACCACTAATTCTAAATTTGACCCCCCATTCAGACTTTCCTTCTCCTCAACTTCCCCTTCCAGATACTTGAAGCTGTTAACCTGTTCCATTGTTTTGCCTTTTGTCTGTTTTCAGCTTCTGATTTTCTCCATCTGCTGTCATGACAACTGTCCTGTGTATACTCTGTTTTATCCTATGTGCCTTCAGTTTTGCATTCCATTCCCCTAGTATTTGTTGAAGCTCCTGTTCAGTCTGCTTGTATTGCCACATTGTCTGCATGTAGCTGCTTTGCTGATCTGTCCCCTCCAACCTGTTTGCTAATGTAGTCCATCACGGGTATAGACAGCAGTGAGTTCAGAACTGATCCCCGATACACACCTGCTCCCACCGGGTACCTTTCTTTCAGTCTGAAGATTGTTTGTGCTTGTGTCATTGGGTCCTTGTACATAGCTTGCACTAATCATGCCAGTGTTTCTGGGACTTCAGCCTATCACAGGACTGCCCAAATCTGATTTTTTGGGACCTTGTCTTATGCTTTTTCAAAGTCCAGCAAAGGCTATTTACTCTTTTCTTGTTTCTTTTTCGCTGTCTGTCTTACTTCATCCATCAGTTTTGCAACATCCTGATCTGAATCCAAACTGCACATCTCCTATCTTACTTTTTATTGCTCTGCATATATGTTTTATCAGTCACCCTATCCAGCACTTTCATGCAGTGCGAAAGGAGTTTTATACCACTGTACTGCTTACTGATGTGAATGTCCCATTTATTCTTGTATACTGACACTAGAATGTTAATTCTCCGGTCATCTGGGGTATGCCTTTCACTCCATACCACTACAAGTACCCTCTAGTGGCATTTCTCACATAACTCGCTCAACATCTTGATTAAGTTTGGGGGTTGGCATAATGGTTAAAGTGTTTACTTCACAGACAGAGTGGGTACTGAGTTTCACAACTTTAAGGAAAATTATTTAGGCTTAAAATGACCCACAAGGGCAGCTAGCCTAGTACCTAACTATGAGCCTATGAACCTATTTGTATTCCGTGACTTCATCTGAGCCTGCTGCTTTCCCTGACTTTATATTCCTTAGTGCTGTTCTTCTTTTAGGTCGAGTCTTTGTTCATTTTGTATTAGGCTCAATATGAGGTAGAAAATTTTTGTGAGGTTTTCTTCATTCAGAAGCTGCTGGAAGTACTCTGTGGGGTCCAAATCATTATCTCATGTAATTTATACAAGTTTGTGGCAGAAAATGAACCCATGTGGCTCATTTCACTTATCTAAACAAGTAAATAAAAAAATGAAAGTTTACATTTCAAAGAACTGCCAAGATTGCAACCTAGACAGCTGCATTTGAAGAATGGAGAAGCTTCAGGCGTACCTCAGTTCAGTAAATATACAGCTGTGCAGAGTGATTTGCAGGGAATTCACAGGGAGTCCATTATGTGTTAATAGTTTGCTGGTGGAGCAGTGTGAGATGGTAAGAGAGCCAGAGGCTAGAAATTAAGTGTCCTTCTGCAGGATCCACACAGGAGACAGACCCACTATCCTTGCATATGATACGTACCTACAAAACATGTGAAGGGTTGATCTTATGCCTATTGTTGAACAATGACACAAGTACCACCTCCATAAACCACATCAAGGTATTATATACCAGAGTGTCTGCACTCTCTCTCCCATCACTGAGCATCTACAAGGATGCTGCCTGACATTCTGATTCCATGGAGTTGTCCTTTTCAGTCTTCCTAGCAATGACACAATGGTCATATCCATTAGTGATGTGCCTTCTTCACTGGCCTCTTCCCAAGTCATGTAGCATTCACCAGCCAGAATGAAGGGTGCTTCCTACTGTCATCCCAAAAATGTAGGGCCTACATGAATAAGCTCAGACGTTGGACATTTGTCAACTCTTTGACTGATGGAAACCATTTTCTTGGGTGCTGGACTGCACCTTCAGGGGAAACGGTGATATCAGTGCTTACTCCAGCACAACCTCCCTTAGGCCTTTTACTTCCCCCGGTGAGCAATATCGGTGGGTCAGTGGTACCAGACTGAAGCATCCTGACTTCTTATAATTGACCTGTTGTACATCAGGACAATGCAAGCTGTTCAACTTCTGTGCTATGTGTACTAAGGAGAATAGTACCCTTCTCCCTTAGTGTCTTTGAAAGGCTTAGAGAGCCAACAGGACTTTAATAGTTCCCATCAGATATTCCTTCCACTGATATTTTTATGGGGATGAAGTCCTCTTTGGACTGACCTGCAAAAATAGGTCAGTGAGTGTCTGACCAAAAAGCAAGAAGGATCCTGAATCTTTTCACTCATGGAACATGTCGCAAATAGTACAATTTCTGTAGCATGGAAGCTTCTCAGTTCTGCTTTCATTACTGTTAGAATATGGGTACTGTTTGTAAACTCCAAGGTGACTGCCAAAGTAGCCTGCGTAGACATCCTAGGGCAGACTCTTGTGTGATATTTTCAATACAGCATAAAAAGCTACAACATGTTTCCAACTTACTGGTTGATAGGAGTCTTAGACTTTGGACAGGGTTGCCAAAAGTGCATTTCCAGAGCCATACTAGTGCTTTAGTCCCTCATCTGTTTGTCTCACCCATCCAGGCTCCACTCCACCCTAGTGTGTAAGGCACTGGAGAAGCTGCAAACCTTGTCTGTGATTTTAGGGAAGAACTACGTATGACCCTCATTGTGACCTATACTTTAAGCTTTGATGTAGCCTGCTGTGATTTTAACTGCTGTCTGCTGTAGTTAGAGCAGCAGGCTCATGATTGTACCGGTGAAGGGCTGTATATTTGAGAGTCTTCTCCTTTGAAGAATAACTTCAGGCAGTCTATTCCGAATGCCCCCTTTTGAAAGACCTCTCAGGACTTGGTTAAACCAACTCCGTCACCACCAAAAAATCTGTAGTAGCCATTATAGAGGGCCTTTACAATTCTCTGTCTTCTCATCCTCCTCCTCCTCTTCTAGGCCTGTCAAGTTTTCAATAGAATGGAAAGTTCTCCCATTTCTATGTTACAGGAGGCAGGCTGTCCAGATACAGCAGCTGTATTCCTGGCTGCTACCCAGAACCTAAGTTTGCCATAGCTTAGAGGGCTGTTACAAAGGACCTTTGAGTTCTAGATGCCATATTTGGCCAGATCTTAGAGCGGGAAGGCCTTATAGAAAGAGCTATACTCTGGAATCAAACCTTCACCACAAAGCTCATCAGAAAGTTCCAGACTTGACAGTGGAGCTGTGGAGACTTATCCTGTTCAGTACAGTGATAGGAGGGTTTACTTCTCCCTGTTCCTTTTTCTGAAGTAAATAGAGTTGCCCTGGATTTGATCTTCACTGAACACATCTTGTATGTAGAATTTTGAATGGTGTTTCTCTGGGAGGGAGGTTACACCACCTGTTGCTGCAGGGTGTGTGGATGACATCTCTGGACATGATGGGCAGTGTTTTTGCACATTGTTGTAGAGTCCGCATAGGTGATTCTTTCAATTTATTTTGTGCGGGCATCACTCTAGTACAGACTACTGATGTTTTGTCCCACCTGTCAGACTAGTATTTAGCCAGGTGCTAGCCATTATGACACATGGCATGCAGGAGAAAAAAAATACACATATAGGTCCATAGGTTTTTACTAATCTTACAGCCAAAGAGACCACTGAGAAGCACAGCCACATCATGCAGTACTGATCGGAGACTAACAGTGTCCCCCATTAAGTAGATTTTCCACATGTATGGGGGGGCATCTTTTAATGCTAAATATTAATATTAGAAGTATGAATTTCAGGTAGTCATCCAATAGAGGCTGTCCAATTCAAAAATCCACAAGTCTCAGCCGTTCGCTTCAACAGTTTATTAAAAAAACACACAGCACAAAAGATATCGGATTAAGCGCTTTCATCTTTTATCCAGAGACTTCATCAGAATCAAATACCCTCTGTGATGCTGTAGCTCCCAGACCTCAATCATGTCCTCCTCACAGACCAGAGGACTGGTCTGGGAGCTACAAACCAATATAATCTATCAAATTCCACTCTTACCTGGTTCCAAAGCTACTTAACTGACAGGTACCAAGCTGTGAAATGGGAAAATTCTCTCTCTCCTCAGCTGTCCATAACTATAGGAGTCCCACAGCGTTCTATCTTAGGACCACTACTATTCACAGTCTTCACAAATGACCTCCATACCTCCACACAGCATGCATCTATAATTCAGTATGCACATGACACTACCTTAATCTGTACTGCATAAAACATTCCCACCCTCCTGCAAACAACTCAACTAGCATTCTCTGACATTGAAAAGTACCTTACCAAAGCCCAACTTATCCTCAATCCAAAGAAAACTCAGCTTATGATTATAACCAGTTCTAACAAAAACACTAACAGTCAATTCACTATCTACTCCACTAATGCTACTCCAGTTGCTCCAGTGGCACAGGCTAAGCTATTGGGAATAACCATAGACTCCCGCCTAAAATTTGATAGTCATCTCAACTTAACTATTAAAAAAGTACATGTCAAACTGGGGTCGCTCTACCGTATCAAACCATTTCTTACCAGCAACACAAGATCAGCCATTGCTCGCTCCCAATTTCTATCCACCCTACTCTATGCATCTCCCATTCTGACTGATCTAAACAAAACTGAACTAAGCAAAATGGAAGCCTGCTATAACAGAATTTCCCGCTTTGCTGCAAATTGCTCATATAGAACTCATCACTGTACTGCTTTGAGACAGCTCCACTGGCTTGAACTGCCCAACCTCCTAACCTACAATCAGCTCTGCCTCTGTCATTCTATCTATTACCTCTGCAATAAGTGTCCTGCCCTCAAAAACCTAATACAACATCACTCAGCCAAAAGGCCTCTTAGATCATCAAGCAAACTACAACTAGAAGTCACCAACAGCTACAATAGCTTTGGAGATGCACTATGTAGTAGTTCAGTGGCTAAAAAATGGAACTCTGTCCCTACAAGCATTCAAAACACATCATCCAAAGCCTCCTTTAAAGACCTCATCAGGCAACATCTCAAGGAAAGTTGTCAGTGCCATGATTGCTCCCCAGGCTAGTGAAAGCGGATAACACATACATACAAAATCTAGATAATAGTTTTCAATCTTACTCACAAACACTGGCTAATGTACAATGTATGTACTGTACCTGTGTACTATGTATGTATTCTACCTATGTTCCAAATTTCAGCTGTACACCACAAATCTATTAATTACCTTTATTTTTAAAATTAATATTTTTTTGTTTGTTCTCTCCACTGTAACTGTTTATGTGCCGCATACCACTGTAAAAACATGTCTCCTGTAATTTGTGTGTATACTGATCATGTCTAAATAATTAAATGTGTCTGTAATTTTTCTTTGTGGAGCTTTTCTCCCCAGGCCTCTGCTGAAAAAGGGCCTTTTCGGCTCAGTCAGACACCTCTGGTTAACAAATGTAAAATAAAATAAATAAAAAAATGTATCCCTAGTGAAAATTTGCAATTACCCATCCAGTCATCTGGACTGGTTTTAAAGGTTGCTAGGAAATGGACTGCTTATTATTTAATGTGATAGTATAGATATAGATCCCTAGAGGGGTGTGTTTACTGTACCAGTGGATATCTTGACTGAAATCAGTGTTGCAGTATGCCAAACGGAGGGGTTTTTGACACTGATATTGGGCCAGGAAAAAAAGCCTAAACCTTCCATAAGCTGTACATCAGAAGTATAACCTCAGCCCATGACCGTAGGTGTGCATAAGTGGACATATGAGTGTAAATTCTTGGACTGCTTTCCTGCCATAACAAATGCAAGTTTTGCACCTGTCTGATCTTTGCATGGTTATTGTACCGTAAGCCTTCACGGATTTAGATAAAGCGCCCCACTGGGGAACCTTGGTTTTCTTTTTTATCCTGTTGATCTGTGATTTTGTTAGATGTCACCTTGGAGGGGAAAGTGTGAGTGCAGTAGGCAGATACCCTACAGAGGCCTCCATTACCAGTTCCTTTTCTTTTTAGATGTAGAGCATGATTACAAATATTTTTCCTTCTGCCAGTTATTTGTAGCCAAGACTTTGCTCTCGTGCTTGTCACCATTGAAGACTTTGAGACTCAATGACTTTAAGTGATTATCTCAAGCTTAGATGGTGTATCCCTCCATGGCTGACGTACCCTCCACTGCAAAGAAAAAACCTCAAGAGGCTTAGGCCCAATGTTCAGTCTGCTCAGTTAGATTCAGATGTACCTGCTGAGATTGCAGAGGCCTGATAGATTCTGTAAAATTCCAGATAAATTCCATAAAATTCCAGATAAACTAGTTTCTTTTCAAGAAGCCAGTTGCTGATCCATCAGCCTTTTCTTTGGGTTTCAGATAAGCCATGTAAGCTTCTGTCTTTGCTAATGCCCTTCCTTCAGACAAGGACAGTAGGGCCATGGACAAGTAGAAAAAGGTCTATGCTTCCTCTGCTCTGACCTTCAGAGCCATTAATTCTCAGATTCATGACCAAATAACTTTTGTCTATTCTTGGCAACCTGAATAAGGCTGTTGTTGACTCAGAAGGGTCAAATTCAAAGCAACAGTTTGTCTTTGCTGGCCCAAGCAACAAGAGTGGCAAGGCATAACATTTAAATGCAGCTACGATGCTGTTGAGGCCTCCTTCAGAGCAGCTACTACTGGCTCAGTTATTAAAAAAAATATGCATGGCTACACAGTCAACCTCTCCCTGAAGATTTCAAGGCAAAACACCTAGATCCTCCTCTAGACAAGGATCTTTTGTTTGAACCACAGGCAGCTAGCTTGTTTAAGACCCTGCAGAGGCAAGGAAAATCTATGGAAGACTGAAGACAAATTCTACTCACCTTTGTTTTCAGATACCAGTGAAACTACCCTGTCAAGTCCAGTTAATTTGTCAGAAGAGAGCATAAATTACCCGGGAAAAGATTCCAGGACAAACCTGAAAGGGATTCCGGATTTGGGAGGCCTGCCTTCACTGATAAGTTGGTGTGACTATCTTCTCCCCACCTTCCCCCGTTCCAAATGGCTAAGCGGGTACTTGCCATTATCAAACATTGATACAGAATGTCCTGGAAGTTCTCTCCTTTCAAAGGCATTCTACCACTGCCCCACACGTCAACCTTCTGTTGCCCATTCTCCAGGGCTCACTTTCCCCAGGCACAATAGAGCCTGTCCCCCTTCAATTTGTAAGAGGTGGATTCTACTATATGCTATTCCTGGTTCTATGAAAAGAGGGACAGTGGAGACCCATACTGGACTTTTCAGAGCTCAACACCTTCTACAGTATGCCCACTTTCAAAATGCTGTATCTTCAGACCCTCCTTCCGTAGGCCTTCCTAGTGTGTTTGGACCTGAAGGATGCATACCTGCATAACCTGTTTTGCAGGAAATTTCTGGGGTTCTCTACTGACTCATCACATTTTGTTTTCTTTTTGCCCTTTAGGCCTACTGTTACCATTTCACAAATCGCCTAGCTCGGGTAATAGCTTTTTTTGCCCAACTCCTGGAATACAGGTATTTCCTTATTTAGACAGTTTGCTAATCTGAGCATCACCACCTCAGACTCTATTACTTCTTCTTATGTTCACATTTAATGTTGTTAAGGTCACACTTAACAATCCTCCTGTGACTGGGGTTCACTGTCAGCTTTAAGAAAATCTTCACTACATCCTACTGAAGATCTGGTTTTCTGAGGTAGCAGATTAGACACCAAAAATATGCAGGCCTTCTTGCCTCGAGAAGGTGCAAAGCCTCACAGCGTACTTCCAGTCTCTCTTACCTGTCAAGTGTGCTCAGCAAGGGAGATTCTCTGAGTAATAGGCTACATGGCAGCAACCATTCCAGTGCTACCACTAGCCAGGCTGCACATGTTGTAGATGCAGTGATACTTCAAAAATGTGTGGTCTTATCACTCTCAACCCCTGGGCACACACATCTCCCTCATACCATGTCTGAAGAGGGAGATCCTTTGGTGGGTGTCACAAGTGAATCTCAGTCAAGGACTGTCCTTCATCTTGCCAACTCCAAGGCAAGAACTGCACATAGACACTGCCAGTGAATCTTGGGGGGGGGGCATGGACAGGGACTCGTAAGATCCAGTGCTACTGGCAATCCAATCTGAAGACAGAACAGCAACCTGATGAGGATGGGAGCTTTTGGGCCCTATACGTTTTCACCCATCTCTAGAAACCAGGACCACTAAAGGTATTAAACATTCATGTGGTATATGAACAAGCAAGGAGGGACAAGATCCTAAGAACTGTGTAAATTGGCTGAGATTGCTTGGGACCTAGCCATCAAGACAAACATTTCTCTGCAAGCAGTATACATTCCCTTCCAGGACCATATCATGGCAGATTCCCTTAGCAGGGCAATGGAAGACCCTCCTGAATTGGTGCTCAACAGAGAGGTGTCTTCCTAGACATGGTCCACAGATGGAGTACACCGTAGATAGACTTATTTGCCTTGGAAAAACAACAAACGGCTCCCTTTCATACAAGGACACCATGCCTCTAGGCTTGGAGGACAGATTAGTCGTCTTTCCAGTGGACTGGAAGGTTTCTTTGTGTCTCCTCCACTTCCTGTGCTCCCAAAGGTTTTACTCAAAATCCAAAAAGAAAAAAACAAGAATTCTACTGTTGACTTCCTTTTGGCCAAGGCAGCATCGGTTCCCCCTTTTCTGTCTTTCTCCACAAGCTACCTCACAAAGTGGACCTGCTAACACAAAAGAAGGGCTCTTTGCTTCATCACAACCTGTCAATCCTCATTCTAGCCCTATAGATGATAGGTTTCTGATCCCTTTGAGACACCAATTTCCTGAGGGATGTGCTTATCATTCTCCAAGAGGCAAGGTGACCCACTACCCGAAAGTCCTACATAGAAATATGGAAGAGATTTTTACTCTGATGTCAAACTAAAAATCTAGAGCCAGTGATATGTGAAGTTCCTCCTGTTTTGTCTTATTTGTGTGAGCACATAAAAGGTGGATGGGCATATTCATGTATGTCCACCTTTCAGCCCGTCTTCATCATAACCCTCCTCTTATGTTCAAGTTTGAGGTCAAGCCATTTTTAAAATGGGTCCTACACTTACATTATCCTATAAAAGCAGTCAACTGTGTGCTGGAAAAGCTCACTGTGTCTGATTTTGAATTACTAGCTTCTACCACATTCAAGTTCGCACCTGGAAAACCATTTTTTGGTAGCCCTTCCTACTGCTAGGTGGGTTTTAGAGCTCCAGGCTCTCCTAACTAAGCCCTTCTTTGTTATTTTTGATGAGGACAGATTGTCTCTGAGGGTTTAGTCCTTCTTTCATGTCTAAAGTGGTAAATGAGATGTCCCTAAATCAGAGCATCAACCTACCTACCTACATTCTTCCCCAACTCACAGAATGAGGAAAAATAATACTACATTCCCTAGATGTGCACAGACAGCTCAGAATGTACCTAGACAAGACTAACTCTATTCACAAGTCAGACCAATTATTTGTTTCCTTCCTAGTCGCTAAGCTTATCCACCCAGTATCCAAATAGACTATTGCTAGCTGGTTTTTGAGGTCCCTCTCCTTCTGTTACATTTACCATGACAAATATCTGCTATTTTTTCGAAACTGTCATTCTGGTAGAGCAATGGCCTCTTCTGGGGCTTTCTACAAGGGAGTAGATTCCAAATAACAGAAAGCAACGGTCTTCAATGCACACTTTCCCTAAGCATTACTAAGTATATGCCTTTTTCAAATCCACAGCTATCTTCATTGGGGTCAGTCCCTTCTGGCGTTTTGAGATTTCTCACAGTTCTCAGCCTTCCACCCTTCTATTCCCTTAAGCTTTGTAAATCGCACATTTGTTTGGAATACTACAACAATTTCAGTCTGGACATCATTTGTGTGAGAGTAGATGTCATTCTGATCACTGTTACAGTATTCCTTCCCATCAGCTATTCCTTCTTTACCTATTTATCCCTCTTTTTACTCTTCTGCCCTGGTTGGCACCCTTCCCTTTTTACCTGCATACCCTGTTAACTACCCACTCTTTTCTCAGATGCCTTCAGGCTGCTGGCTTGGAGATGGTCTGAGGATTTATGCATATACATCCGCTTATGTACCCCCTGCACTCACTTGCTGAGGTCATACATCAGATTTTGGCTTATGGAAGATTTCAGCTTCAGTACCCCAGCTGGATGTCAATAACGAAAACTTATCGGCTTGGAATACTGCAACTCTGATCAGTAGGACATCTACTGTTATGGAAAATTCATGCACAACTGTACTATTTAGGTGAAAAAGGTTAGAGTGCGGTGTCATTTGTGTCATGGAATGACAAGCAGAGATTACCCCTCAGGAGTCTGTACGACACTGAGTTAACTAGGTAAGCCCAGTGGACACACCTCATTTTCAGCCGCAGTGTGGGAGCTAGAGCTGGTTAAGTGACTGTCTCAGATTTGCAAATGGAGGCAGTAAGAATTAAGCTGAGGACTGCTGCAGTTTCAAGATGTAACAGCACACAGTGCTAAACCTCAGCACAAGACTTCCACAAGGACCTCCATGTTATCCCATTCCTGGGCAGCTGTCTCCTCATCTGTTAAGGGACTTTATGGTAGCTTTCTTGGCCTGGGTAGTCCTGTGGTTACAGAATTCTGAAGTCTTTATAACCTGTAAGATGTCCTTTCCATGTTTGACTCGGAGGATTGCGTATATCAGTGTAGAGATTAACGCATTTCAGAGTTGGTCATTTCTGCTTTTTGAATGATCTAGGAGATCTTGGCCAAAGTCACATAGGGGTTGCAATCTGAACAGACACCAACTTGGTTAACAACAAGAAAAACAGTACTCTTGAGTGAAACCTGCAAGCTATCCTACAAACTATAGACTAATAACTTGCCTTCCAACGAAGTGGAAACCATACACTGTTATTGATGCTGACAGAGATTATAGTCATTTAGAAGAAAACTCAGACATGGTAATGGAACAAAAGGGTAATAAAAGAAAGTCCTATGGAACAAGGGATCATTTATTGTTAGTCATAATGGAAAGTGGTAAAAAGGGGAAGAATCTAAGTATGGCAAGCATTGACTACAAAAAAAAAAAAAAGCATTTGACACCATCCCACATTCATGGGTAAAAGAGTGCTTAAAAATGTATGATACACCATACACTGACTGATTACATTACAGTGACCATGAAACAATGGCAAACCACTTTGCAGTTAAGCCATGATAAAGGGCAAATTATTATTCCAGGGATAAAAATTCAAAGGGGGATATTCCAGGGTGACTCTTTCTCACTGCTGCTTTTTTGTTTCACCCATAACCCATTAAGCTGTCTACTTAACAGATTAGGTCATGGCTACTATTTGGCTCCCAGAAAACAACAAAGTGTAAAGACTTCTCATCTTTTTATGAGTGATTTAAAACTGCATAGCTCATCAGATGAACTGAAAGCACAACTGCAAGTGGTTAAAACTTTTTCAGATGATATAAGAATGTCATTTGGTCTTGATAAATGTGCAAAAACAGCCTTTAAAGCAGGAAAGCTTTAGCATCAAGAAAGCATCAGATGGCTCAGTAGTGCAGTGGCTGCATTGTCATCTCACAAGAGGTTCTCTGGTTCGATTCTCTGTGCAGAGCCTACATGTCCTCCCTGCATTTGTGTGGGTTTCTTTCCACATTACAAAAGACATGCATCTGGAGCGTTTCTCCCTGGGCCACAGCTGAAAATTGGCTTTGTTCCAAGTTGGACTTTTCCGGTAAACAAATGATAAATAAGTAAAAGAACTTGAACAAGAGGAGTTTATAAATATTTGGGAATTGATAAAACATGAACCAATGTGAGTAAAACTTAGTAAGGAATATTTTAGAAGACTGAAATTAATATTGAAAACAGCATTGACATCTAGGAACAAAGTCCAGGCTATAAACCGATTCACTCTTCCTGTCCTAACTTACAGTTTTGGAGTGATTGACTGGCCCCAAAAGGTGTTTGATCTGTTGGGCAGGAAATCAAGAAGGATGCTGCATGCTTATCAAATGATTTATAAAAGTCAGTGTATATCAAGATTATATATTCCCTGTTCTGAAGCAGGTATGGTCCTCCTTGAAATTGATTACATGTATACATCTGCAGTCATAGGACTACGTACATATCTGCTGACCTCACAAGACCCAAACATAGTAAAAGTTTTAAAACAGGAGAACAAATCTAAATGCATTCCTTGCTTAGTTTAGCAAAAGCATATTGGTGTCAAGTGGAAAAGAAAATCAAACCAGAAGTAGATAAAAATCAGGCAGTAACTGAATGTGCCAAAAAACAAAAGAAAGAATATAAGGTAAAGGATCAGATGAGAAGGTAAGAAATGTGGAAAATGCATAAATATAGTTCCAAGTATAGAAAACTCTTGGAACAACCTCGTGTTGATCATGATCAAATGCAGTAATGGTTAAGGAGAGGTGAATTTAAACCAAAAGATGAAAGGTTAATATTGGTGGCCAAAGATAGTGGACTATGTACACATTGGTTTATAAAGTCCATTGAACATGTGTCAGAAACAGACAAATGTAAGTTTTGTAAAATGGAATTGGAAACCGTTACACATCTTATTGCCGGTTGTGATGCACTAATGGCAGAAGGACTGTATACTGAAAGGCATAATAATGTGGCAAGACTATTGCATTGAGAATTGTGCAAACATTATTATAATGAAGTAGCTGAAAAACATTGTAAACATGATCCACAAAGCATTATAGAAAATGACAAAGTTTATATCACATGAGATCACCCTTTACAAACAGTTCAAAAAATAGATGTGAGAAAACCAGATGTAGTAGTACATGAAAAGACAAAAGTAGCATTAGTCATTGACATTGCTACACCCAATGACTACAGTGTCTTGCATGCACAGAGAGAGAGAGAGACAAAGTCTTAAAATGTCAGGATTTGCAGGCAGACATAAGGGCAATGTGGAAGGATACCCAGACAGTTCCTATAGTAGTAGGAGCAGCAGGCCTTATAAAAAAAAGAATTTAAAATCGTACTTTGATATGTTACCGATACATGTAACACTGTATGAGCTGGAGAAGGAATCATTACTGGGCACATTGTGGGTGCTGCTAAGAGCACTTCTGGCTAACAAATATTTAAACAATACTAATTTCATAAAATGTAATCATACTTTGACTTAGGAATGAGGTCAATTACTGTCAATAGGTTCATACTAGACTATCTGCCCTGGGGCAATTATAAGCCTAGCCCGATTCTGTATGGCTTACGCCACCCCTTGATTTGAGTATACTGTGCCCTTTTTAAGGTTTAGTTTACTGTGCCTCTGTCTAATAGTGACACGGGAGTAATCCTGGGACAAACCTACGATCCCTCATCCACTTATCGAGATTCCTCTTGAAGAGATTCAGTGAGGTGCTCTGCCTCACGTGAACTGGAATTTTATTCCAGAGCGAAGGGAGCCTCTGGGTTATGAACCTGTCCCTCCAGCAAGTTCTATTTATTTCTGTGCTGAGGTTCAAGTCCCTCGAGCGTGTGGCCCTAAGGGATTTAGATTTACTGAGGTGGAGCATGTCCATTAATTCTGGATTTGACATGGCTTTGTATGTCAGGCATAGATCGCCTCGAAGTAGGCGGTATGCAACTGAGTAGAGCTGGAGTTTTTTTAACCGAGCAGCATATGGCATCTGTTTGAGACCCTTGATCCTATTGGTGAGATACTTTTGGGGTCTTTCTAATTGCTGTAGGTGTCGGGTAAGGTACATCCCAAAAGGGGCATTGTATTCTATGATGGGCCTGATGAGGGATGAATAAAGGGGCACGATTACCTCTCTTGATCTAGATGTGAAACCCTTCGTGATGAGGTGGGCTATGTAGAAGGTCTTTCTAACCACTTTGGCAATGTGGTTTTCAAAGGAGAGATTGCTATCAACTTGGGTCCCCAGGTCCCTAATAAATTTCTCTGTACTTAATGGGTTTCCGCCTATGTGGTAATTTGTGGGCACATTGTTTTTGCCAAAGGGTATGACTATACATTTTTTGGCATTTAGCTTTAAACCATGGCGCTGGCAGCAGTTATCTGTCTCTGAGAGACCTTTTTCAAGGATGTTTGTGTCAGCTGGAGAGTTGATTATGGCGCCCAGTTTGCAGTTGTCTGCGAACTTGGTGAGCCATAGTCCTCCCATGTTTGCCTGTACCTTGGAAAAGTATATACCGAACAAGAGTGGTCCCAGGACAGAACCCTGTGGGACGCCACTTGTGACCGGTTTCGAGTCTGACATGGCTCCAGCAGCTCTCACTCTGTGAGTTCTGTCTTTAAGCCAGTTTGCGACCCATCTTGTGACATAGGGGTTTATATTTAAGCTGGATAGCTTATCTATGATGCCTGAGTGGGGTATTGTGTCAAATGCCTTTGCAAGGTCCAGATAGGCTGTGTGGACTACCTTCCCTTCATCTATGGCTTTGGTGACTGTTTCAAAGAAGTCAACCAGGTTCAAAAGGCAGGATCTGCCCTTGACAAAGCCGAACTGGGTAGGATCTAGTGTCTGTAGGTCCCCAATGTCTTTGTTTATGAGTTCCATGATGATCCTCTCCATAGCCTTGCAGACTAAGCTAGTCAGGCTTATGGGGCGATAGTTTCCAGGGTCCGTAGAGGCTCCACCTTTGTAGAGTGGGACCACTGTTGCTGTACGCCATTCTGTGGGCACATATCCTGTAGTGAGGCTGAGATTGTATAGCTGTTTTATTTGAGGGATTAGTTGTTCTTGTAGTTCATGTAGGACGCAACCTGGGATGCCATCTGGTCCCATGGAAGCAGTGTCTTTTGCTTTGGAGAGGGCAGCCTTCACCTGAGCATCTGAGATGTTTGGGAGGCAGCCCTCTGCCGGGATAGATACTTGCTCTTTTGGGGGGGTGGGGGTGGAGAAGTTTGCACCGAACCTGTCTGCCAGGATATTGGCGATGTCTGTGGGTTCAGTGTATTTTTTGTCATTTAGAATCAACTCAGAACAAGTCCCGGAGTTGCATCCCAGGTTTCTAACATAACTGAAAAAAGCCTTATGATTGTCTTTGGTGTCCTGTGCAATTTTTCTCTCGAAGCTGGCCTTGGAGGATTTTATGAGGGATCGTAATTTTTTGCTAGTACTGCTCAGAGATGTCTTCCCTATTAGGGATTTTGCTCTATCATGTAGTAGCTTCCTCCTTCTGTTGTGCAGTTTATTTATGGCAGGGGTCCACCAGACTGGACGCCTGCCTTTGGATGATTGGGTCTTGGTTTTGTTTGGGATAGCATGATCCATGCATTCCTGGGAATGTCCGTAGAATGCATTTATATAGGATTCTGCAGTTTGGGCTGTAGTTTCCACTGACCCTGGGGCCTTGAAGGATTCCACTTCGGTTTTGAGAAGTGGGAAGTTCGCTTTTGAGAAGTTTTTCACTGTGGTTTTCTGGGCTGGGGGTGGGGTCGGGATGTGGACATCCAGTGAAATTAATTTATGGTCTGATCTTACCAATGAGGGATATACTTCTGATGTGGAGCATAGAGTCCCTATGTTGGTAATGATCAGGTCTAGTATGTTGTCCCCTCTTGTGGGAGTGGTGACTAGTTGTTTCATAGCATTTGAGTTTATAATTTCCAGGAATCTTTGGGCTAAGGTGCTGGGGCTTGAGTAGTGCTTCCAGTCAATGTTTGGGTAGTTGAAGTCGCCGAATATAATGGTGTTCGGAGAGATCTTAATGTTCTCCAATGTTTTCAGGAAAGCCGAATGGGATTCCTGACTTTGAGAGGGTGGTCTGTAGGATGCTATAAACTGAAAAGCAGTCTTGCCCACTGTTAGTTGCACATGGATGGTCTCCGATACTTCGTGCAATGCCACCAACCTGGAGGTGTGGATATCCTTGATAAATATGGAAATTCCCCCTCCTTTTGTGGTTCGGTCCGGGTTTTGGGGCCGAAAAGCATGATATGAGGTATAGCCTGGTAGTGCTGGGGTGCTCTCTGGAGCCTTGAACCAGGTTTCTGTCACTGCACAGATATCGATGTTCTCCATACTGAGGAGAGCTTTGAGTGCGTGCATCTTGAGGTTAAGACTTCTGGCGTTTAGCAGCATTACCCTTAGTTTCTTGTTCCTTGTGCTGTCTATGGGGGTGGGTTTGACTTTTGAGCTTGCCTAAAAAAGGCACTATGGGGGTGGCAAGAGCCTTTGCTAATATCCGAAAGCCCAGTGGTGACAGGTGCAAGCCGTCCCTAGCAAAGCAACGTGGCTTGTCGAGCATGTCATCCCAGGCTGACAGACACTGGATCCCCTTTGAATGGCACCAAAATTTTAGCCAATTGTTAAAATCGATCATTTTGTCTTTGTACTGTGGCATCATTCTAGGTGAGGGTAAGATGCTGCTCAAGGTCAGATTCATACCAGCCTGGGCTACATGATCAGAGAGCTCCTCTATGTCTCTTTTCATGCAGTCCAGGGAGGTACGTCTCAGGTCATTCACACCAGCATGTACAATGACTGAGTCATATTTGTATTTGCTTTGGAGTGACCTGAGTGCTGGCGTTATGTCTCGGATCCTAGCACCCGACAGGCAGCTCACTGTGACCTTCTCTTTATTCAGCCTGGTGAGCGGGACGTCAGTGTGTCTGACAATAGAGTCACCTATAACAAGAGTATCAGGTGTGTTATTCAGCCTTAAGGGCTGTGGCTGCTTGGCATACTGACTTTGTGGGTTATGTGTTGTGTGTGTTTTGTTTTGAGGTAGCGTTTGCTTGGATGTCTGCTTTGGAGGTCTCTGTTGCTTAGGTAGATTTTTATTTAGAGCCTCCGAGTATGTTTTTGTGTATTTATGTGTTTGGTTCGCTGATGTGGTGGGACTATGTGATACTGGAATTGCGTTGTGTGATGTTACCTTCTCCTCCTGACTGGTTACACCAGTTTTGAGATGAGAGAGCTCAGCCTCCAGTTTGGCTAAATAGTTGCATCTCTCACATATATTTGAACCTGTTTGGAGGAGGAGAGGGTTGTCCGTGTACGAGACAGTTGTAACATTGCCTCAAAATTCCCTGATTCACCAGCTGGACTGGAGAGGAAACCATTGACTGACCTTTGGACATGCTAGAGTAATAGGGAAACTGAATTTAAGACGGACCAATAGAGGTATTAAAAGGTATTAAAAACCCAAAATACTCAGAGAAATTAAAACAGAGGGTCCAACTAGAGAGATAATGAAATCAGCAAGAAAATGAGAGTAGAATTTCTGGAACTGAATTCATCCTTAAGTCTTTGTGTGTACCTTCATAGGTTCATAGGTTCATTCTAGGCTATCTGCCCTAGGGCATTTATAAGCCTAGCCAGAATGTGTTTGGCTTTCGCCACCCATTTTAAATTTATTTTGCTATGCCCTTTTTCGAGGTTAGTATACTGTGCCTCTGTCTAACAGTGACACAGAAGTGATACCCGGGGTAAACCTACGATCTCCCATCCACTCATCAAGATTCCTCTTGAAGAGAGTCAATGAGGGACTCTGCCTAACCTGGACTGGGATTTTATTCCAGAGTGAAGGGAGCCTCTGGGCTATGAATCTGTCCCTCCAGCATGTCCTATTTATTTCAGTGCTGAGGTTCAAGTCTCTCGGCGTAGCTCGATGGGATTTGGATTTTCTGAGGTGCAGCATGTCCATTAATTCAGGGTTGGACATGGCTTTATACGTCAGGCACAGATCGCCTCTGAACAGGCGGTATGCCACTGAGTAGAGCTGGAGTTTCTTTAACGGGCAGCATATGGCATCTGTTTGAGCCCTTTGATCCTCTTGGTGAGGTACTTTTGGGGTCTTTCCAGTTGCTGCAGGTGTCTGGTAAGCTACATCCCAAAAGGGGCATTGTACTCAATTATGGGCCTGATGAGGGATGAGTAAAGAGGCACGATGACCTCCCCTGATCTAGATGTGAATCCCTTCATGATTAGGTGGGCTATATAAAATGTTTTTCTAACCACTTTGGCCACGTGGTTGTCAAATGAGAGATTGCTATCAACTTGGGTCCCCAGGTCCCTAATTACTTCTTCTGTACTTAATGGATTACCACCTATGTGGTAATTTGTGGGCACTTTGTTTTGCCAAAGGGATGACTATACACTTTTGGCATTTAGCTTGAGGCCATGGCTCTGGCACCAGTTGTCTGTTTCTATGAGGCCCTTTTGGAGGATGCTTGTGTCGGCTGGAGAGTCGATTATGGCACCCAGTTTGCAGTCATCTGCGAACTTGGTCAGCCACAGTCCTTCCGTGTTGGCCTGTACCTCCGAGAAATATATACCGAACAAGAGAGGTCCCAGGACTGAGCCTTGTGGGACACCACTTGTAACTAGTTTGGAGTCTGACATGGCTCCAGCAATTCTAACCATGTGGGTTCTGTCCTTGAGCCAGTTTGCAATCCATCTAGTGACATAGGGGTTTATATTTAAGCTGGTGAGCTTATCTATAATGCCGGGGTATTGTATCGAAGGCTTTAGCGGGGTCCAGGTAGGCTGTGTGGACCACCTTCCCTCGTCAATCGCCTTGGTGACTGTTTCAAAGAAATCAACCAGGTTTAAAAGGCAGGATCTGCCCTTAACAAAGCCGAACTGGGTAGGATCCAGTGTCTAGGTCCCCAATATCTTTATTTATGAGGTCCATGATGATCCTTTCCATAGCTTTGCAGACTAAGCTAGTCAGGCTTATGGGGCGATAGTTTCCAGGATCCGTTGAGGCACCACCTTTATGGAGAGGGACCACTGTTGCTGTACTCCACTCTTTGGGCACATATCCTGTAGTAAGGCTGAGATTGAACAGTAGTTTTATGTTTGGGTTTAGCTCTTCTTGGAGTTCATGTAGGACTCAGCCCGTGACACTGTCTGGTCCCATTGATGCTGTGTTTTTTGCTTTGGAGAGGGCGGCTCTTACCTGAGCATCTGAGATGTCAGGGGGGCAGCACTCTGCTGGGATAGATATTTGCCCTTTTGGTGGCGGGGGGGGGGATTGCACTGAACCTGTCCGCTAGGATGTTGGCAATGTTTGTGGGTTCAGTGTATTTTTTGTCATTTTGGACTAATTCTGAGCATATCTGGGAATTACCACCCAGGTTCCTAACATAACTAAAGAAAGCCTTGTGATTATCCTTAGTGTCCTGTGCAATTTTTCTCTCAAAGCTGGCCTTAGACAATTTTATGAGTGCCCGTAGCTTTTTGCTAATACTGATCAGTGATGCCTTCCCTTTTTGGGATTTTGCTCTGTCATTTAGTAGCTTCCTCCTTCTATTGTATAGTTTGTTTATGGCTGGGGTCCACCAGACAGGACGTCTGCCTTTGGAGGATTGGGTCTTGGTTTTATTCGGGATCGCATGATCCATGCATTCCTGAAGGTGTTCATAGAATGCATTTATAAAGGATTCTGCGATCTGGGCCGTATTTTCTACAGGCCCGGGGGCTTTGAAGGATTCCACCTTGGTTTTGAGGAGTGTGAAATTTGCTTTAGAGAAGTTTTTCACTGTGGTTTTCTGGGCAGGGGGTGGGGTCGGGATGTGAATATCCAGTGAGATTAGTTTATGGTCTGATCTTACCAGTGAGGGATACACTTCTGGTCTGGAGAATAGAGTCCCCATGTTGGTGATGATCAGGTCCAGTATGCTTTCCCCTCTTGTGGGAGTGATAACAAGTTGTTCCATAGCATTTGAGTTTATAAATTCTAGGAACCTTTGGGCTAGGGTGTTGGAGCTAGAGTAATGCTCCCAGTCTATGTTTGGGTAGTTGAAGTCACCTAATATAATGGTGTTTGGAGAGACCTTCATATTTTCCACTGTTCTCAGGAAGGCCGAGTGGGGTTCCTGGGTTTGGGAGGGTGGTCTGTAGCAGGCTATAAACTGGAAGGTAGTTTTACCCACTGTTAGTTGCACATGGATAGTCTCTGATGCTTCGTGCTTTGCCACCAACCTGGAGGTGTGGGTATCTTTGATGAATATCGATACTCCCCCTCCTTTTGTGGTTCGGTCCATGTTTTGGGGCCGAAAAGCATGGTATGAGGTATAACCTGGTAGTGCTGGGGTGCTCTCGGGAGCCCTGAACCAGGTTTCTGTTACTGCACAGATATCGATGTTCTCCATGCTAAGGAGAGTTTCGAGTGCGTGCATCTTGAGGTTTAGACTTCTGGCGTTGAGTAGCATTACTCTTAGTTTCTTATCCCTTGTGATACCTATGGAGGTGGGTTTGTCTTTTGAGCCTTGCCTAAAAAAGGCACTATAGGGGTAGCAAGAGCCTTTGCCAATATCCGAAAGCCCAGGGGTGACAGGTGCAAGCCGTCCCTAGCGAAGGATCGTGGCTTGTTGAGCATATCATCCCAGGCTGACAGGCATTGGATCCCCTTTGAATGACACCAGTACTTAAGCCAATTGTTGAAATTGATCATCTTGTCTTCATATTGTGGCATCATTCTTGGTGAGGGTAAGATGCTACTCAAGGTCAGGGTCATACCGGCCTGGGCTACATGCTCAGAGAGCTCCTTTATGTCTCTTTTCATGTAGTCCAGGGAGGTACGTCTCAGGTCATTCACACCAGCATGGACAATGACTGAGTCATATTTGTACTTGCCTTGGGAGTGACCTGAGTGCTTGTGTTATGTGGCGGATCCTAGCGCCCGACAGGCTGCTCACCGTGACCCTCTCCTTGTTCAGCCTGGTGAGCGGGACGTCAGTGTGCCTGACGATAGTCACCTATTACAAGTGTATCAGGTGTGTTGTTTAGTCTTAAGGGCTGTGACTGTTCGGCACACTGGCTTTGTGAGATATGTGTTGCACGTGTTTTGTTTTGGGGTAGCGGTTGCTTAGGTGTCTTGCTTTGGAGGTCTCTGCTGCTTAGGCAGATCTTTATTTAGAGCCTCCGAGTATGTTTTTGTGTGATTATGTGTTTGGTTTGCTGTCGTGGTAGGTCTATGTGAGACTGGAATTGTAGTGAGTGTAGTTTCCTTCTCCTCCTGACTGGTTATGCCAGTACTGAGTTGAGAGAGCTTAGCCTCCAGTTTGGCTATATGGTTGCATCTCTCACATGTGTTGGAATTTGTTGGGAGGAGGAGAGGGTTGTCTGTGTACATGAGGCAGTTGTAACACTGCCTCAATATTCCCAGATTCACCAGCTGGACTGGAGAGGCGATTGTCAACTGACCTTTGGACATGCTAGAATAATATTGGGAATTCCTTAATAATTGAAAACCAGGGCCAGTGGGGAGTGAGGGTGTCGTGCTTTTAATTTTTAGTGCTGACTTATATAATTGCTTTAGTGAGCAAGTGCCAGGTAACTTAAGTGCAATGTGTTACAGGTAACTTAAATGCAAAAACGACAAACAGTAACTTTCTTTCAAGTGAAACAAGGAAATAAGTACAGTAAGCAATGCAGATATCACTAGTGATCCACAGAAGCGCTGAGAAGCCGCGTATTAGATGGAATTAGCGTTCCAGGGAAATAACAAGCAAACAAACAAGCATATAAACAAAGCTAGATTCAGCAGGCCTGGATCTAGTCTATGCTATAGCAAACAAGGTGTACCAATTTCAGTAAGATACAGTTCAAATATTCAGGCACTATAAACCTTCAACCAGAAATTCCCAGCTCAGAAGGGCAGAGTCCAGCCTCTTCTCCCACAAGAGTGCAGACCACAAACCTTCTTAATGTAAAATAACTGGCCTGAAAGCCCAAGTGCTTAAACCAGAACTAATACACTTTAAGAATAACAGACACTGGGCTCTCAATCAGCAGTTCCCAACTTAGAAGGATGAAAGCTACCTGTCCTGCCACCACAGTGCATGCCACAAACCTTCCTAATGTAAAACAACTGGTCTGAAGCCCAAGTGCTTAATCCAAAAGACTTAGAATGATAGCTACACTTTAATCAAGTTACTACCAAGCAGTAATAAATACAATTGAATACTTTAGAGAATGCCTGGATTAGTGCTCAAGTTACACAAACAAAGCTAGATCCAGCAGGCCCGAATCCAGTCTATGCCACAGCAAACAAGGCGCACCAACTTCAGTAAGAAGCAGTTCAGATATGCATGCACTATAAGCCTTCAACCAGAAATTCCCAGCTCAGAAGGGCAGAGTCCAGCCTCTCCTCCCACAAGAGTGCAGACCACGAACCCTCTTAATGTAAAATAACTGGCCTGAAAGCCCAAGTGCTTAAACCAGAATTAATACACTTTTAGAATAACAGACACTGAGCCCTCAATCAGCAGTTCCCAACCTAGAAGGATGTAAGCTACCTGTTCTGCCACTACAGTGTAGACCACAAACCCTCTCAGTGCAAAACAACTGGTCCGAAGCCCAAGTGTTTAAACCAAAAGGCTTAGAATGAGTTACACCAAGCAGTAATAAATACAATTGAGTACTTTTAAGATGATGCAAAAGTAAAATAAAGTAGGTAGAAACACAAGCACAGTAAAAGCAGATGACATTTTTTTTTTCTGAACAAGTGCTGAGATCAAAGAAACAGATTTGAGTGCTGAAACTAGAAAACTGGCTAGTTATAAGAAAAAAAAACTAAGTTAGAAGGCTTCCCTCCAACACAGAAGGGCTTGGGGGCTCAGAAGCCTACAAATAGTCTATACCACTTAAGAGGAAAGGCAGTTAACAAGCTTAAATTTTTTTTTTTCTGTTTCCCAGATGCTCTCTTTGTACACAGTAGGAGTGCCTGAAATCAGAATATGATCTCACTGCACTCAGTTGAGTGAGCAAATGAGATGGGCCCAGAAGGAGTATCCAAACACAAATTTACAAGAGGGGCGGGCAGTTTCAAGGCCACTAAGATTTGAAGAGCAGAGTCAAAACTTCCAGTTCAGTTAATATTCCTGCCACAGTTAAAATCAATTTAAATACTGTATTTTTTTTAAAAAAAAGTGCAGATAAAGGTACTTAAATTCTCTTATACATCCAGTTGAATACAGCAAGTTCTTAGCCGGCCAAAGCTGAGGTTTTTAAGCAGAAAGTATTTCACACTGTACCACTTAAATAGGCAAGGACAGAAAATCAAAGAATGTGGCTCCCCCCACACCTGTAATTACTAGCAAATAACAAAATTCAGCAAACAATGACTAACTTCCAGTTCACTTAATATAACTGAAGAGCAGAGTCAAAACTTCCAGTTCAGTTAATATTCCTGCCACAGTTAAAATCAATTTAAATACTGTATTTTTTTTAAAAAAAAGTGCAGATAAAGGTACTTAAATTCTCTTATACGTCCAGTTGAATACAGCAAGTTCTTAGCTGGCCAAAGCTGAGGTTTTTAAGCAGAAAATATTTCACACTGTACCACTTAAATAGGCAAGGACAGGAAATCAAAGAATGTGGCTACCCCCACACCTGTAATTACTAGCAAATAACAAAATTCAGCAAACACTGACTAACTTCCAGTTCAGTTAATATAACTGAAGAGCAGAGTCAAAACTTCCAGTTCAGTTAATATTCCTGCCACAGTTAAAATCAATTTAAATACTGTATTTTTTTTTAAAAAAAAGTGCAGATAAAGGTACTTAAATTCTTTTATACGTCCAGTTGAATACAGCAAGTTCTTAGCCGGCCAAAGCTGAGGTTTTTAAGCAGAAAATATTTCGCACTGTACCACTTAAATAGGCAAGGACAGGAAATCAAAGAATGTGGCTACCCCCACACCTGTAATTACTAGCAAATAACAAAATTCAGCAAACACTGACTAACTTCCAGTTCAGTTAATATTCCCGCCACAGTTAAAATCAATTTAAATACTGTATTTTTTTTAAAAAAAAAAAGTGCAGATAAAGGTACTTAAATTCTCTTATATGTCCAGTTGAATACAGCAAGTTCTTAGCTGGCCAAAGCTGAGGTTTTTAGTGTTTTCACAAAGTCTCACCAAGATAACACCGATATATACATTGTATGTTATATAGAATATATCATGGAGAGAGATAGGTTAAAAATAAGACAGCTTGGGTGCACAAGTCCCAGGATGAAAAAAAGTGTCCAACCCTAATATGTGCACTGGTGCCAGGACTGGAAACATGGCAGTGGAGAATTCTCAAGACATGAAAACATTCATACAATGGGGTTAGGCCAGACTCAGGAAGGAAAATGGGCCCACCTGTTGTAGAAAGTAGTAGTGGTCCATAAAAAACACCAAATACCAAAAAAGAGCTGTAATCATTACAAACTCAAAAAAAATGTGAACACAAAACTAAACTAGTAAACAAGTCAGGTAGCAGCAAAACCAATGCAGACCAGTAAAAGCCAAAAAGATTTAATAAGATTAAGCGCTTTTCGTTTGTTCTGTCAGCAAACTTCTTCAGACAACAAAAGTAATCACATTGTGAGTATATATACATTTCGCTCAGGGTTAATTAGTTGATTAATCAATTAACTTACAGAGGCAACCAACTTCTCTAATTACAGAGCCATCCACTGACAATAGTAAAATACTTATGCAAAAATACTAAACAGCATTCACAACCAAATAGTGGTAGTAATAAATCTAAGAATAAAGGGAAATTCTAATAATACTAATAGTTATGGTAATAGTTGATATAAAAAATAGTAGATATAGGAAAAACTATATATCTATATATATTATTTATATATACTAAATAACATATATCGATATGTGTCTTTTTTGTATATAGAACATTTTTTATATACAAGTAAAACCATACTAGAGTAGATTTCAGTGTGAACATTCAATATAAGTAAATCAAACATTTATCAACATTCACTTTACAGCTTCTCCTATCTAAAATATGTTTATGTCTAATTCATGTTAAAACCAGATGTATATAAAAATGAATAATAATTAATTAAAATAATCTGACATTCTATATTAATATATTTTCCTAAATTCATCTTTTTAGACTTTTAAGCTTTAACACACTGCTCAAACTACAGGTCTCATTTATACCTGGTAGATTATATGCATTAAGTCTAATCTGCCAGAATAGTTCCAGCTCTTCGAGTTGTAATGGTGCAGGACCATCTCTAACAACAAGCTCTGGCTGGTCTATAACTAAAAATCTGAACTGATGTCCAGAAAATTCTGCCACATGTTTAGCTAGGGCATTGTCTTGTTTGTTCCTGCTAATGCCATATGAGTGTTCATACATACGGTCACGGAGTCTCCTCTCCGTCTTACCGATGTAAAATGCCTGGCATCCCTGGCATTTAGCCAGGTACACTATCATTTTAGTGTTGCAATTGGCCCTACACTTCAGTCTGTATTGAACATTATTTATTTCGAATCTGTTGGATTCAGTTACTAATTTGCAAAAATTACAATTTTGGCATTTGTACATACCAGTTATTTTTGGTTGTTTTTTCTGGCGTTGTTCATATAGTACCTTCAAATTCCTACCCTTCCTAAATATAGTGCTCAGGTATTCACCCAATTTATTTAATATACTAGGGTTACTTGCAAAAATAACCCAGTTTTTTTGTAGTATCCCTATACAGTGGTAACTGAATGTATTATAGGTTGTAATGAACTTTGTTTCTGGTGAGTCAGGTGTGGCAAGGACACTCAATTCTGTTACTACAGAATTTCCCATATTTTCTGATGTGATCTCTTGCATGGTAACTATCTTTTTCATTGACAAAATAGGTTTATACATTCCTTTAGTATGTTTGTCACTCAGTTCCAAGATCAGTCCTGAAATTAGCTCCAAAGGGTAGCCTCTCTGTGTGAACATCGTTCCCAAGAGTTGACATTCCTCTTGGAAATCCTGTTCAGTAGAAACTATACGAGCTGCTCGTACTAACTGACCTTTAATTACTGAACGTTTTTGGTAAAAAGGGTGGCAGCTGGTAAAGTGTAAAAACGTATTTGAATATGTTTCCTTCCTGTGTATTTTTGCCTGGTAACATTTCAAAGCACATTTTTTGATAACTTAATGTCTAAGTAAGCTATCCTATCAGTATCAAAGGTGGAAGTGAAACGAAAAAAATCAGTTGAGGTGTTAAAAATATTTAATACTGTTTCACTCTGCTTTTGGTTACCATTAAGCAGAATAAAGATATCATCTAGATAGCGTGTGTAAAAGACTAATTTGTTTTTAATACTGTCATTTTTGAACACATACTCAGACTCCCAGTGGGCCATCACTAAGTTAGCAATGCTAGCTCCACAAGGGGAGCCCATTGCCACACCTATTTTCTGAAGAAAGAAGTTGTCTCCAAACATAAAGAAATTGTTGTATAAAACAATTTCCAAGAGCTCTTTCACAAGTGAAATTTCATCTATTGTAGCCTTATTCTTAACCATAACTCGAGTTACCCACTCTATACCAGTATCTTGAGGTATACTGGTGTAGAGGTCTTTAACATCTACGGTAAGGAAGTTATAGTTAGGGTTGAAGTCCAAACCATTTAACTTCTCTAAAAATGACCAAGAATCCTTACAAATTTCTGCCTCAAGTTTAACAAATTTTTGTAAAATAGAGTCAATTACCTTGGCACATGGGTAAGTGGGTGACCCACGTCCATCGACAAGAGGTCTCATAGATGGATTACCCAAATCTTTATGTATTTTGGGAATTCCAAAAAGGTAGGGGTACCTTGGAAATTGTGTAGACATATAATTGAATATATTTTGTTCAATTCGCCCCTCTATGAACATGTCTAATATACTATCCTTTATTACCGAATATGCATGATTGGTCTCCGAGCGGGAACTAACTTCATAGGCGGGGTCATCTAACAGGTCTACCATTCTGTTGTAGTAATCCATGTTATCAAAAATTACCAGTTCCCCTCCTTTATCAGGCTTACAGACTCTAATATCATGTAATTTAATAAACTCCAAAAATCCCTTCTCTTTCTGTAAAGTAGGATCTTTAGTATGGATTTTACCTCTATGTTAAACGTTAAAGCGAATATCTAGTTCACACATTTGTTCAAACACAGAAATAAGTGGATGAAGGGGTGGGTTAAAAGTACTAGGAATTCTAAATCGGTCATCTTGAACTGTAGTTACATTAGACCCCATCATCACGTTAAAGTTCAATTTCCTCGTGAAAGTTTTTAAATCTATAATTGTTCTCACCAAATCACAATTTTGTTTAGGGACATATGTGTTACCTTTGGAAAAGAAATCCACCATGTCCGAACTTATATCAGTAGAAGAAAAATTGTACACTTTAACGTCATTTGTCCTATTGGTAATAATTATAGGTTTACTTCTCATAGGCACCAAGTCAGATGGACCTGAATGGAGACTAGAAAAAACACTTTCTACATCTTCAGAAGGTGAAAAGTCACAAGACTCATTAACCAAAGGGATCATGTGTTGCACTAAGTTGTCATGTAATTCATTAGTGCTATAAGACATTAAATTCAAGTCTTGTTTCTCTCCTAACTCTCTTTGGTTTTCCTCTGATTCTTGTTGTACCATTGTTTGGGTCTCGTCCCCCTCGGAAAAATTCAAGTTTTTTGAATTATGCTGATTGTTGATGTTAGCCAGTCTTTCACTTCTCCTGACTTCTGTATAACCTTGCCTTTCAGTTTGGTTAACATCTTCATTTACTTGTACCATAGTATTAGGCAACTGATTAGTGTAATGAAACACAGTTGGCTGGTTATTGTAACCAGGGATAGAACTACCTTCAGAAACAGTTTTCCATACTTGGGCTATAGGAGGAAGTGGATACGCTTTACCTTCCTTATACGCTATAGTGTCTCGTTCTAATTTTTTAGCTTTGTTATTTTTAAGTTTCACCAGGTACTGGTCAATACTGGTAAAAATACGACTATATTCATATTTGTACCTGGTGAAATCATTGTCAAGTTTTATCTTAGCGTCTAATTCTGCCACTTGTTTGTTAAGGTCCTCCACCCATATAGAATAGTGCTTAACTATGCATTCAATCAACTCAAAACCTTGACGATCAAAAAGCACCAAATGTTCTTGATGAAAGGCTGAATCAGGCACCAAACCAGTGGGAAATTGGTGGTGCCTTAAACCTTTAGGCACTATTCTACATTTCAAACATTCTTTGAAATAGGAAATTTCCAACTGCAGTTTTTTAACCTTCACTAATAGGTTATCAAAAACTTTAAGATGTGAAACAATATCAAAAACAGGATTGTTATTACCTCCTTCTCCACCAAACTGTCGCTCCATGACAGGAGAGGTCATATTAAATGAAAATCTCTCCGCTAACCAAGTTGAGAGATCAGGAAACACTGAATAATTATTCCCTTGCTGAATGCCCAAATTAGCACTCAGTGCTGTGTTGTTGTTCCCTTGCTGAGTCCCCATGTTGGCGCTCGATGGTATAGGAACACGTTGATTAAAGGTTAGCGCTACATTCACTTGATTGCCTAAAAGGTTTACTGAAGGATTTATTTCATGTCCATTAAGAGGTGTTGGTCTATTCGAGTGGTTAGTGAAATGTAAATCCTCTGTAATCATGACAGAGTGGACTGTTGAAGATATGGAAGAAATTATGTACTGTTATTTCATGCAAGAAGTCCATAATTTCCAAATAGAGGGTATTCAGGAGATTAAGGAACAAATTCGAATGAAGAAAAATACTTGCACAAGAAAAACTTTCAAAAGTTTCAGATGCAAATTTGCATTCATTAATAGGTTTGTAGATTTCTAGGCTAATGACTTGAGCCCTTACAAGCTTAGCCAATATAACATGATTTTATCCTGCTATGTGGCCCATAGTGGCAAGAGTTATGGTATAGGTTTGTGCCTATGCCTTGACTATTTTACAGATTTCCCCTGTCCATAAAGGACATAGGCCCTTCCCCAGTTGTGAATTTGCAATTCCCCTTCCATTGATCCAAATTGTGTTTTTAGAGAGCCAGGGAAGGGCTCTGCTTAATGTGAATAGAAAGTATGTTCCAAAGAAGTAATCCCTGAGAGACATATCTGACTCTCCGGCATGTCTTGTTTGAGTCAATGACTAGGTTTAGATCCCTAGATCAGATGACCCTTGTACTGTTTGTCTTGTGGATGTGTTGCAGCTCTATTAGAGCTGGATATGCGAGTGCCTTGTTGGTTAGGCACAGGTCACCTCTTAATAGTCGGTAGGAGGCAGAGTAAAGGGATAGGGCTTTTAGTCTATCTGCATAGGACATATTAACACCCTGTATTTTCTTTGTGAGGAGCCTGTGAGGCTACTTCAGCTGTTGTAAGTGCCCAGTCAAGTACATGCCAAATGGCAAATTATACTCAGTTATTGGTCTAGTGAGGATTGAGTACAGTGGACCTATAACTTCTTTGGATCTGGATGCTGATAATTTACTTACAAGCTGTACCACATAGAAGAACTTCCTTACCACTGTGGAGAGATGATTCAAAGTTCAGGCTACCATCTATCACCATATCTAGATGTCTCACCTCTGAGTTTACTCAAAGGGGTGTGCTATTAGTGTTGTAATTTGCAGGTGTATTTGACTTCCCAAAAGGGTATGATAAAATGCATTTTTTTTGCATTTATTTTTAGGCCATGCCTCTGATACCCATCATTTGCCTGGTTTAGACCCTTCTGTAGGATATCAGCATCATTGGGGGATTTGATGATTGCCCCCAGTTTGCAAACATTTTTAAACTTTGTTATCCAGTGGCCTTTCACATCAACCTTGACATCACAGAAGTATATTCTGAACAGGATTGCTCCCAGCACTGAGCCCTGTGGTACACCACTAGTAACTGGCTTCTTGCTGGATCTGGATTCACCCACTTTACCACTTGTCCTGTAGATAAGCCAGTTGGCTATCCAACTGGTTGATGTAGGCATTTATGCCCAATTTTTTTGTTTATAATAACTGAGTGATGAATTGTGCCAAATGCCCTTGGCCTGATCAAGGTATGAGATATGTACTGTTTTACCCTCATCCATGGCCTAATGGCTTTCTCAAAGAAGTCCACCGGATTTAGTAGGCATGACCTATCTTTGGCAAAGTTGAATTAGGTTGGGTCCAGTGTTTGAAGGTTTCCTGTGTCATTATTTATGAGGTCCATGATTATTCTTTCCTGAACGTTACATATATGATTAGTCAGTTATGGGTTTGCAATTTCCTGGGTCAGTTGATGGTCCCCCTTTATTTACAGGGATAACTGTTGCTGTTATCCACTCTATTGGACAAAGCTGGTCCAGAGGCTGTGGTTAGACTGGGATTCTAATGAACCTGATATGTCCTGATTCAAGCTATTTAAGAGGCAACCTGGTATTGCTTTTTAGCTTTAAAGAGTGCAGTGGCCACCTCTTCATTGGTAGTTATTGGCGGGGGAGTAGCCAGGGATATTTTTGGGGGGAGAACTGGGAGTGATGGGGAAGTGAAATTTGAGATGAATTTATTGGCCAGCAGATTTGCTATATCTTCTGAGTGTAGGTGATATCTGTGATGAACCACCACTGGACCAGTAATCAAGGAGGCTCAATCCTCACCACTGACAACAGTGGGGAATGTACACTTTGAGAATAAGAGGTATACACACACTATTTCCAGACTCGGCTCACTGCATCAAGTGCAATTTCCCTTAAGAGCACACACAGACCACAGTCAGTCTGAGGCTGATTTCTCCCTCTTTCTCCACATCCCCATTAGCACAGCTATAACGTTGAGATCTCAGCTGAGTGACCAAATCAAGACCTACCAGCACCCTCTCTGTCCAACCAGTGCTTTGTGTCCCTGCCCAGGTAGCTGACACACACATTATTTGAGGTTTGATTTGCGTGCGCACACACACATCTGGGAGTGGCTGCCACAGCTTTATTAGCTATGCCCCCTTCTGCCCAGACTATAAGGCAGTTACTACTGCCACCAGTCAACTCCTTAGCTACTTTAAGACCCTTAACAAAGGATGTCCAATCTTATTGTGCAGTATTAATATTAATGCAAATGGTACTTTGACCAAGAGCAAGGCTATTAGGAGTGGCGTGGCCCACACCGTGTCATCAAATAAATCTGCAAGTACTCATAAAACTTAAATATATCTACACAGATCAGCCACTTTGAAAGGTTTAAATATATTTAATAATAAATAAAAGAACAAGAAAATACTCAGTATATATTCACAGTGACATCAGAGTTCAAATCACAAGAAATATTTAAAACAATGTTGCAGGACAGTCTTAAATAAATAAAGAAAAATATCTAAACTAAGCTCTGCTATATTTCTGACTATATCTAAGAGAGTTACTATATCCTAGAAACTTACAGAGCAAGGCAGACATTGTGGTGAATGGTTCTTGTCAGGTCCAAGACCAAATACAGAATGCACTGTCTCACTAACAGACCTCACATTTCCAGTACCCTAAATTCTAAACAGCCATCCCATCTACAACAGATAATAATGCACCCTTACTCACCTCCCTCATGCTTACCTCCTAAATACTACCATCTTACTTGACCTAGTTACATTAGTCCTAAAACTAGACACTATTACAAAACTTTATTTAAAATCTTAAAACTCATACTCTGAATACACTACAACCTCACAAAGGACGGCGACATCCACCCAAACCCTGGTCCATCCCCACCTGTTGACCCTAATCCCCCTACTATATCCCCTACCACCATAGCTCCAACAAATAGACCTCCTAGCTCATTGCTGGCCTGCCATTTAAACATTAGGAGAATAAATAACAAAACTCAGCACCTGCATGACCTCTTAGCTGTTCATTCCCGAGATATATTATGCCTAACAGAAACGTGGCTAAAGCCTGCCACCAAAGACCATGAGATTCTGCCATCAGGGTACAATATGTTTTGACTAGACTGCACCACCAGAAAGGGTGGTGGGGTTGCCATACTTTACAAGTCTACCCTATCTGTCAGCATAGACACCCAACAACCACCCCAGTTCAATAATGCTGAAATTCTTATGTCAAAACTACAAATTAATAAAAACAAAAATGTAAACATTGTCTGTGTCTACATTCCCCCCAGGGAGGAACACCGAAACCTTAGAAGACTTTTTATATTGGTTATCCAATAACTACCCCCAAGAAACAATTTTTCTTGGGGATTTCAACATTGACTGGAACACTTGCTCTTGTGAAAACCCCACAACCCACATAAACCTCTGGATTTACTCAAATCATAGCCTCCCCCACCAGGACAGGAAAACCCAATAACAAGGCAAGTACCTTAGACTGGCTACTCATCACTACCCATCTTCAGTCTTATAAACCAGGCACTTTGCCTGATGACCTAAGTGACCACTGTCTCACCTATGTAATCAAGCTCAAAGTTGACTGCTCCTACCAACCCACGTATAGAACATTAAGAAACAACAAGAATTTTATTTTCACCAAGTTTCAAATTCCTTGCTATTCTTAACTTCCATGCTCCCAGCCGCTCTATTAGAACCAAAGTTAATATTGCACCATGGTTTTCTAAAGATACCAAAACCAAAATTTCACTCAGAAACAAAGCATGGGCCACCTACCGAAAAACAAAAGTCCCACTTGATCAACTACAATTCGGACAGCTAAGGAATGACACCAAAAAATCCATAACCTTAGACAAAAAGTACTACTACCATCTACTGCAAAAACACCAGAACAAACCTCAAAAGTTCTGGGCAGGAATAAACAAACTACTCCACCCAGGCCACACTGCCACTCCACCCCCTTCAGCTTCCCAACAAAAATCCCCAGTAGACATTGCTAATAACTTCAACAGCTTCTTCACAGAGACTATCCAGTCTCTAGCCAGCCAACTCTCTCCCAATGGTTCTAATTCTAATGTAGCCACACCCAGCACCCAAACATACTTTATCTTCCAACCTCTTCCTACTCAACTTATTCATGCCCTACTTAAGAAACAAAGACCAACCACCCTGGCTGCTGACCTCCTCCCAGCAGACTATCTGCAAAAGGCTGCTGATACCATACCCCATCTCAATCTTGGTCAACAGAGCTATATCTGAAGCTACTGTGCCCACTATATGGAAAATCTCCCATGTCATACCTCTCCATAAAGGAGGCAGTTCAACTGAATTGTCAAACTTTAGACCCATAGCTATTCTGTCACCTCTAGCTAAAATTATGGAGAAGTGTGTACACATACAGCTCATGCACTACCTCACACAGAGCAAGCTGTTCAACTTTCAGCATGGCTTTAAGCCACACTACAGTACTATTTCTGCCCTCTTCTCTTTCTCTAACATCATTGACCACAACTGCAATAATAAACTATCCTCAGCACTCTTTCTAGATCTATCCAAGGATTTTGACATGGTTGACCACAAAATGCTTATAAATAACTTGAAGGCCTTTTCCTTAAACAACTGTGCACTCCAATGGTTTCAATCCTACCTGCAGGGCAGGTAATAGGCAGTCCTATGGCAGGGCAAGTTATCATCTCGCCTACCCATCACATTATGAGTCCCCCAGGGCTCGATACTAGGGCCCTTATTTTCTCCATCTTTATCAACGACCTTCATTCAGTCATCTCCGATGCTACCTGCATTCAATATGCAGATGACTCCACCTTGATTTGTTTTGACACCTCACCAGCTACTTTATTCACATTAACCCAAAATACCTTCAATACAGTGGAAAAATGGCTGTCCAATCAACATCTAATCCTAAACCCCAACAAAACTAAACTGCTCCTCTTTTCCTCCACACACAGGACCCCCCCCTGCCATCCTTCAACATAACCACTAACAATGGCACTATCGTCTCCCCAGAAGCCCAAACTAAACTACTCTGTGTCATAGTTAATAACCTATCAATCAAACTATCAAAACCATTAATAAAAACACTTGGCTCTCTTTACAGAATCAAACCTTTCTTTACCCCACTTGCTAAAACTGCAATTGCCCGTTCCCATCTACTATCAACTATTCTCTATGCCTCACCTCTATTCTTCAACTTAAACAAAACATATCTTAGTAAACTATTATCCTGCTATAACCACATTGGCAGATTTGCTACTGGCACAGCCTATCGGACACACCACTGTCACAACCTAAATCGCCTAGGATGGCTTGAACTGCCTAGCCTACTGCAGTTCAACCAGCTAATAGTGGCACATAAAGTCCTTCACCAACCAGAAAATACACCTGCACTAAAAAATATTATCAGCCCCTACACCAGCACCTGGCCACTGCGATCATCCACTGGACTCCTAGTTTATTGGAAAAACATGGAACAGACTTCCAGCTGACTTGAGCCTAGAACCCTCACTAACTTGATTCAAAAGCAAACTTACGAAATAATTCAAAACTCATTGGTTATGTCCTTGCACTAACCCCGACTAGTGACCTCTCTATTACTTAAGTGCCTTAGCTTCAACTACTTTTAACTTTTTTCTACCACACCATTTCAGGAAGGGTCAATTGTATAACTGCTGCTCAATGTGTCTTAAACCTTAATGTAATGTTATGTATATATAACTTTGAAAATAATGTTATGTTTTGTAAAGTGTTTTATAATAAGTTAGTACTATATTTGCTAAATGCTGGTATTGCTTATGACTGTAATCTGCTTGAAACTAGCATTTACTAAATGTTCAACGTGTATTATCTTGGAGCTTTTCTCCCCGGGCCTCCACTGAAAATGGACATATATCCAGTCGGACTATCCTGGTCAACAAATGTAAAAGAAAAAATAAATATCTCAAATATTACTGCTGGGATAGCTTGCAGAATGACATCATTTCATGTCATCTGACTCTAGCCCAGGTGAAACCCCCACCGCTGGAATCTGGCAGTATTTAGCATCTACCTGTGAAAATACATAGACCTCAGATATTTGGCAGATGCTGAAAGTCCTAAAACAATTACATTCCTCCACATTTCAAGACTAGTAATTATTTCATCCTAAAGACGATACAGAAAGCTCCCTAGTATAGACATTGTGTCTCTAACTGAAAGATACCATCTTTTGTGGCCTAGTCATAAAGTAATTTGATTTCAGCTATTTTTCTGAAGTTTGCTGGAATGAAGTCAACTCTCCAGTTTCCTCTGTTAGCATATACATTTAAACGGTTACAATAGTGCATGTACATTCCTGTTCTCTTCCAGCAGGGCACACTGTGGATACATTTCAAGCACAAGCACATGACAAAATATCTTCTCAACACAAACACCTGTACAGAACAGTCTGATATACACATGACATACATTCTATTACATTTGTAACACAAGCATCTTGTATAAATCATTTTGACATTCACCAATGACATAATTATTTACAAAATTCCAGATAGCTGTGCTGGCAGTATCTCCCTTTGTCACACTTCTTCCCCCCTTCAAAGACTCAAGCTAGTTTTTAAGTGACCTTTGAGAAATGTTGCTTGAGATGGATAAGCCTATCTGGGAATACATTACCCTATACCCTATCTTGAGATCCCAGCTGCCTTGGCATTGCTGACCCCAGTACATTGCTCTGCTGTCATATATGCCTGCAACCCTAGACTCCACGATAGTAACTGGGGATTTTGCTGGTTGGCTCCTTGTAGCCATAGATCCCTCTCGAGTCTTCCTGCCTTCTACTGCAAATGCTTAGCACCAGGGCCTCTCTATCATGTTAATATAATACAATATTTGCTCCTGCCTAGCAGCTCTACCATGTAGTTAACATCACTGGCCTTTCTTACCACTTTAAAGGGTCCCTCCCAAGATGTGTCTGCAGCTTGTTGTATCTGACAGGAATGAGAACCATCCCTACTGCCCCACAACATACTCTCTAGCTTGAGTATTCCTGTCATACCAGACCTTTTTCTGCTGTTGGGCTTCTACCAGGTTCTCCTGGGCCAAGCCCATGAGTTTCTTTAGCCTTGTCCTGAGGTTTAGGGCATATGCCTCAACAGACTCCTTGTGGGTTTCACACACACCCTCCCACTCATCGCAGATCAAATCTAGAGGTCCCCTCCCCCTAAGCTCATACAGCAACTCAAAGGTTGAAAGAACTGTGGATTCCTAGGGCATCTCTCTGTAAGCAAAGAGCAGATTAGACAAATATTTATCTCACTCCCTCTTAAACTGGTCTGCAAATGCCCATAGCATGGTCTTTTCATGTAGAGTTTAACCTGTCCAGCAGACCATTAGTCTGGAGATGGTAGGGGGTGGTCTTTAAGCGCTTCACTCCACAGTGCTTCCACAAACAAGCCAGCAGATCTGACATGCAATTGGCACCTCTGTCAGTATTTCTTTTGTGAAACCTACCATGCTGAAAATCTCTAACCAACCATTTGCCATATTTTCTGCCTCAGTGGAGGACAGAACCACCACCTCAGGTTATCTGGTAGCATAATCTACTACCACTAGGAAGTGCTTCTTTCCTGTGGAAGTTGGGGTACTCAGAGGCCCCACAATATCCATAGCTACCCTCTGAAATGGCTCCTCAATCATAGGCAAAGGCAACAAAGGAGCTCTGATGTCTCCTGCCTTGCGTACCTTTTGGCACTGCTCACCAGTCTTGCAGTATGCTGTTACATCCCTGGAAATCCCAGGCCAATAAAAGTTCTGCATAATACGTGTCTTTGTATGCTTTATGCCCTTATGACCTACAAAGGGAATGTCATGGGCTATGGCTAGAAGTGCCAGATGGTAGCCTCATGGCACTTCCAACTGCTGTTTTCTCTCACCCTCTAGCCCTGCCACAGGGGTCCACTCTCTATACAGTAACCCTTTATCCCAGTATACAGATCCCCCTTTCCTTGAGAATCAGGTGTCTCCCTAGCCACCTCCCTCAAGCCTTGTAATGTAGGGCCTGAGAGCAGAGCTTGTCTCAACTCTGCCTTTTTAACCCTTCCTGGCTCCCCTTCCACAGGAAGTCTGGTATCCTCTGACAGCTATGCCTCACTGTCAGCCTGGGTACTACTACTCACCTCTGCTCTTGAAAACATCAGGATCCACAAGCAGCTGTGGCTCACCTTCATTCTCACAGCTATAGGGTAGCTCCCTCCCTGAAGTAGCCACCTCACCTGTCCTGGCTTTAAGTGTGCAGTCTGTCTGGGTCCCCCCCAGGCTATCAGACCCACGTGCTTGTCTCTAAGTCTGACAGTGTGTAACTGCATGCACGCAAGGTACTGTATTATCAAAATCATTCCCTTTCAGGAAATCTGCAGATATATCCTCAAACACACCTACTTGCTTGCTTCCTTTTCCACCCTCCCCGTCAAGGTGAACCCTAGCCAGAGGTATTTGGAATGGGGTCCTTCCTAAAGTTCTACCTGGAGTAGCTTGCCCAAGCAAGTGGTACTACTCTTTAACCATTACAGGCTTCACAATAGTTAGGTCAGTGGCTGTCTCCCATTTACTAAGATAGGTTATAACCTCTTGTCGCAGTTTTGTACTCTTGTTGTCTGCAGATAACTTACCACTGGCATTCTGTCATTCGCACTTACTGGCTCCCCTACCTTTTGTTCCCCACCTTGAGTCCATGAGCATCTATATGCTAACATGACCCCACTGGTTACATTTAAAACATTTAACCCTTGATCCTGGCCATGTACCTGAACTAGTGGCCTCCCTTGTTACTGGTGGACTCTGTTGGGGCCGATAAGTTTACCCACCATGGGTTCCCTTAGACCCATGAGCAGCATTGGGTATTCCTTTCCTGTGCAGTGATGCCCTGCTTGCTAGGTATAGGTATCCCTTTTTCTCAAACTCATCTGCAGTATTACATTTTCTATCTGCCAACCAGATTCTCATGTCCTCAGGCAAAGTGATAGGTGCATGTTCCCTCACCAAAAGGTCTGCTAGCCCTCCAAAAGTGGCAACCCGACACCCACTTACCCACCTATGAAAATAAGTGCTTATTTCTGCAATATATTCTCACACACTTTCATCTGCAATGTGTCTCTGCTCATGAAACTTTTTCTAAAAGCTTCAGGTGTTAACAAAACACTCTAATAAACAATTTTTAATTGTATTATAATTAAATCAGTCAGCATCAGACAATTTAGAAACAGAACTTACAGCTTTACCATGGAGTAAGGGAAGTCAGGAGCCGTACCCAGAGCCCTTGGTCAACATTATACTGTTTACAAACCCTTTCAATCATATGAATGAAACTATCAAAATTATCACCCTCTGTAAATTGTGGAAGATATTTATTGACCTTTATTGCTTCTGGGGTTTGGTTATTCCCTTTCCCATTGCCTTCATGACCCTGGCAAAGAGTCAGCATCTCCTCTTCATGTTGCCTCTGTCTCATTTATTTTCTTCAGCCTCCAAATGCCTCAGTCTCTCATTTTCGTCAACCTCCAAATGCCTCAGTCTCTCTGCCGATTTTGTTTCCAAATGTTTGCCCTCCATTTCAAGTCTCTTTAACTCCAGATGGATTTTTCAGTCCTCTGAGGCAAAGCTGAACTGTCCATTTTCTGAGAGTTGTACATCCCCAAAGCCAGTCTGGTTGTCCTCCTGGTTGCTGGTCTGTGATGCAGCTGTGGTTAGGGCTGCAATCATTTCTCCTTTGGTCAGGTTGGCATGCCCCAGTCCTTTGTCTTGGCATATGTCAGCCAACTGGTTCCTTTTCAGCTTGCCATAATCCTCTGCTGACATCCTTCCCTGCCCTTCCTGACTAAACTAACAAAAAATGAAACTATTGTGATATGAAACTCTGAATGTTCATTGTGTGGCTGCTTGAAAGCACAAACATCATCTTTAGTGACCACTGTTTACAGGCTACAGAAGTTAAATATCCACACCACTAAATCTCAATAAGTGATGTGGTGATCCACCACTGCCAGCCAATAATGTGACAACCCACCACTAGACCAGTAATTAAGGCGGCACAGTCTTCACCACTGGCAACACTGGGGGATGTACACTGGGAGGATAACAGGTACATACACAGTATTTTCATATGCATCTCTCTAAATCAAGTGCAATTTACCTTAAGAGCACAGAGACACAACAGTCAGTCCGGGACTGGTTTCTTCCTCTCTCCAGATCCCCAATAAGACTCCCCACTGGCACAGTTATAGAACTGAGATCTCAGCTGAGTGACCAAGCCAAGACCTACTAGCACCCTCTCGGTCCAACCATTGCTTTGTGTCCCTGCCCAAGTAGCTGACACACCTGGGAGAGGCGGCTGCCACAGCTTTACTAGCTTTGCCCCCTTCTGCCCAGACTCTAAGGTAGTTACCACTGTGACCAGTCAACTCCTTATCACTTACTTTAAGGCCCTTAACAAAGCGTGCCAAATCTTACTTTGACTTATCTTAGTTTGACTAAGAGCAAGGCTATTAAGCATGAACCACACAGTGTCACCAAATAAATATGCAAGTACTCAAAACGTAAATATCTCTACACAGAGCAGCCACAATGAAATGTTTAAATATATGTAATAATAAATAAGAAATATTTATAACAGCATTACAGGATAGTCGGAAATAAAGAAAAATATCCAAACTAAGCTCTGCTATATTCCTGACCATATCTAAGAGAGTTACTATACCCTAGAAACTTACAGAGCAAGGCAGATGTGCTGAATGGTTCTTATCAGGTCTAAGACTGAATACAGAATACACTGCCTCACTAAAAAGACTTCTCAAATTACTATTTCAAATATTACTGCTGGGATAGCATGCAGAATGACATAATTTCTTGTCATCTAACTCTATCCCTGGTGAACCCCCCACTGCTGTTATCTGGCAGTATTTAGCATCTACCTGTGAAGATACATATACCTCAGATCTTTGGCAGATGCTGGAAGTCATAAAACAATTGCATTGCTCCACATTTCAAGACTAGTAATTATTTCACCCTAAAGACAATACAGAAAGCTAAGTAGTAGAGATATTGTCTCTCACTGAAATATGTCATCTTTTATGGCGTAACTATAAGATAATTTGATTTCAGCTATTTTTCTGAAGTTTGCTCGGCTGAAATCAACCATTCAGTTTCCTCTGTTAACATATGCATTTAAACAGTTACAATAGTGCATGTACATTTCTGTTCTCTTCCAGCAGGGCACACTGTGGATAAATTTCAAGAACAAGCACTCTACAAAATATGTTCTCAACACAAACACCTGTACAGAGCAGTCTGATATACACATGACATATAGTTCTAATAAACTTGTAACACAAGCATCTTATATAAATCATTTCGATATTCACCAGTGACATATAATTAATTACAAAATTCCAGATAACTTTGCTGGCAGTATCTCCCTTTGTCACATCTGCAATTAATTCCACATATTGTTGGGCACTGCCCTTAAGACTACGGGCATAACTGAAAAATACCTTATTATCCTTAGTTTTGGAAGCTGTTTTTGCCTTAAAGTCTGCTGTCAAGACTTGACTTGTTTCCTGATTCACTTCCTTAGATTAATGAGGAACGTTTTGCTCTGTTGTGCATATTGCCTGTTACTTCTCTACGGGATTTTCTTTCTTTTGTTGTACAACCTATTAATACCAGGGGTCCACCAGGGTGTCTTGTTCTTGCAGTTTGACCTGGGCTTATTTCAGTCTGTTACTGCTGTTTTTATGCAGCTGTTTATATGGTCATGTGAGGCTTTTCTGTATGCCTCTGCATAGGATTCTGTGTTTTCTGGGTTGGGGGAACTTAGAAACTAGCTATGCTGTCACTTAATAGGAAGTAGTATGCCTTAGAAAAGTTCTTAAATTTTTTGTGGGGTAGGTGGGGGGATCTAATATTACCTTTATTTCAAAGGAGACCAATTTGTGTATTCTGATCTTACCAGTGATAACTTCACACTTGGAGGGTGCAGCGCTCTCCCATATTTGTGAGTACCAGATCTAGGATATTTGTACCTCTAGTGAGAGTCATTCTGAAGAAGTCCCATTGTTGATGAAAGAGCTTAACTACTGTTTTCAAGTTCAATAAAGGGTGCTCTGAATTGTCGCACTTTGGTTCGCTATTTTTTTGGTTACCAGACCAAACAAGCAGACAAGCTGCTCCAGGGCATTTGAGTTTACAAAGTCAAGAAATCTTTGGACCTGCATGTTAGTGGACAAATATGGCACTGGATTTTTCCCTTGGTTAGTTGGACATGGAGTAACTCAAGCATGTAATATTGCTTGACCAGCATTGAGTTGTACTTATCCTTTATGTAGATAGCTACGCCTCCTCCTTTTGCTCTTTCATGTTTAGTGGGTGATCTGAAGGTGTAAAAGGCATTGTAGACATGCACTGATGGAGTGATTTCCATGGACTTGAATTATGTTTCAGTAACTACAGATGTCAGCATTCTCCTGGGTTAGGAGAACCTCCAGGGAGTGCAGTTTTCTGCTGAGACTCCTAGCATTGCGCAGCAACACCTTTTAGCTTGTCCTGAGTACCTTTTGTTATATTGGAAGGTCTGTCTGATAATGCCTAAAAAGGCACTATTGGAGTGGATAATGTGTTGGCCAATATCCAAAAGCCTGGTGGTGACAGGTGAAGACCATCCCTGGCAAAGCAGTGTGGTCTGCCAACCATGTCCTCCTGGGCTGACAAGTATTGGACCCCTTTAGAATGACACCAGTAACTAAGCTAATTGTTAAAGTTAATCATTTTCTGCTGGTATTATGGCATTGTCCTTGTAAACTGTAAAATGCTGCTTAATGCTTGGCTCATACCTGCCTATGATGCATATTCTGAGAGCTCAGTCATGCCTCCATTCATATAGTCCAAGGAGGTACATCTCAGATCATTCATGCCCACATGGACTATGATTGAATCCTACTGATACTTAAAGGTATGTGACCTGAGTGCTTGCGTGACCTGGTGTATACTGGCCTTTGACAGACAACTAACTGTAACCTTCTTGTTATCCAGCCTGATAAGTGGGACCTCAGTGTGTCTCAGTGAAGTCTCCTATGACCAAAATATTGGGTTGTGGGATGTTTCGTCTCATGGTCTTGGTAGTTGAGATATAATGAGATTTGGCTTTTTGTGTTATGATGGGAACTATGTTGTTTGTGTGCATGTGGAGCTTCTGAGTGCTGTGCCTGAGAGGCATTTGATGATTGGGTAAGTTACATGTGAGCACCTCCACATATGTGGGTCTATGTGTTTTGTCCCTTGTGAGTGTGGTGAGTGGTGGGTGTGAGTCACTAACAACCTGTCTGTTGCTTTTTGTGCCTGAATGTGAAAGTCTAGCCTCCAGTGTCAATGTGTAACTACAACAGCTCCAAGAAAAACAGACATTTTGGTCTGCCTGGAAAAATAAGAGAAATTGCTATAAAATATGAAGAACAAAACCCAGTGATTTTTGAAAAGGTATAAAAAAAGAAACATGAACATGGGAAAGAGAAGGTGATCTCATGTGGTCAACACCAAACTAATCTTTCAAGGAAGCAGCTCCAAAGATATTTGAAGAGAAATGCATGCAAAAGTATCCAGATATGGAAAGATTTCACAAAACAAAAAATAATAAAACAAAAGGGGAATGTAGAACAGAAAATTAGTAAGGTGGAAGTTAAACTATTCGAAAGTGAATTTACAGAATACCTGCAAAATGAAGGATTTAGTGTAGAAATTTTAACACAGGTAATGTCATAGCATAATGGAACAATGAGTCGCCAAACTAAAGAGAATCAGGTGGAACGGGAAGCATCTTGCCACATGATGCTGTGGAGCCTTAAGAAAGAAACCAGTACAAAAGTTTAGTTGGAGATGCACAACAAGGGAAGGAACAAGGAACAGTGGCAACTCTTGATGCATACAGTGTTGTTGAGTGATTGACCAATGAGTTCCCATATGAAGTAGCAGCAAATGATGCAGGATGCAGCTGAAAAGGATATGTCACAGGAAGATATACGGGAACTTTCTGTAGAATACCCGCAAGAAACAGAGAGTAAAGAATTTACTCTCAGTTTAGAAGAAAATGATCTAAGGGAAGACTTGCTTGGTTTAATAGATGTGGGTAGACATATTAAGATCAATGAGAGAAACAGATTACAGAAAGTAAATAAGACCAAACATTTTAGAAGATCGATAAAACAGATGAACACAGTAATCAAGACTATTAACAGGAATTCATGTGATGTAACAGAAGTAAATAGGATATAGTACTGTGCAGCTAAATTAATAATCAATAGTCCTTCTCTTCTTGCTCTATGTTTTTGTGGCAAGGAAGGGAAGAAATAAAATGCCATCATGGAAGCATCAAATAGAGAAAACTGTAAAGCAATTAAGACAAGATGGTTCACTGTTAGAAGAATATAGAAGAGGGAACAGATCAACAAAAATACTTAGAAAGATAGATGTGGTAAAAGCAACACAGTATCAGAACAGACCAGGATCTGTCATACATTATTGTAATAAACTAAAGATAGTACTGGCAGAAACACTCAGAAGACATGCAGAAAATTATAAAGGAAAAGTACAGAAGTAATTCATTAATGACTCAACAAAGCTTTATAGCGAACTGGGAAATGAAGCAAAAAGAGTAGAAACACCCAAAAAAAAAATAATAGAAGAAACACATTTTTGAGAAATGTTTATGAAGACCCTGTGGAGCATAACAAAGATGCAAAAAAATAAATAAAAGAAAGAGTAAGGAGTTCAAATGTGCAAGATATGAAATGGGTGAAGTAATGGCCAGAGAAATGAAACAAAATTAAGGAGCTCCTAATTGGAAACCCCAAGCCCAGATGCAGTACCTAACTTCTGGCTAACAGTTTTAACATCTTTTCACAAAGATTTAGCCCCGAGTAAGAATTATTTGTATGTACATCCTGAACAACCACCAACCTGGTTAACAATAGGAAAAACAATACTCCTCCTTAAGAGTGAACCTGTAAGCCATCCTAAAAATATAGGCCAATAACTTGCCTTCTGACAATATACAAACTATATACTGGAATCGATGCAGACTTTAGACCTGCTGGCTTGTCTGTGGAAGTCCTGTGGGGTGAAGCACATGAAGACCACCCCCAGACTAATGGTCTTGTTGAGAGGTTAAACTCTACAATCAAGTCCGTGCTACAGGCATTTGCAGATCAGTTTAAGAGGGAGTGGAACAAATATTTGCCCCATCTGTTTGCTTACAGAGAGGTTCCCCAGGAATCCACAGGTTTTTCTTCCTTTGAGTTGCTGTATGGGCATAGGATGAGGGGACCTCTAGATTTAATTTGAGATGAGTGGGAAGGTGAGTGCAAGTCTCACAAGGAGTCTGTTGTGGCATATGTCCTAAACCTCAGGACAAGGCTCAGGGAACTCATGGGCATGGCCCAGGAGAACCTGACAGAAGCCCAACAACAGAAAAGGGTGTGGTATGACAGCAATGCTTGAGCTAGAGAGTATTCTGTGAGGCAGCAGGTAATGGTTCACATTCCTGTCAGACACAACAAACTGCAAGCAGCTTGGGAGGGACCCTACAAGGTGGTAAGAAAGGTAAGCGATGTTAACTACATGGTGGACCTGCTAGGCAGATGGCCAGGGCACAAATTATACCATGTTAACATGATGAAACCTTACCATGATAGGGAGGCCCTTGTGCTGAGCATTTGCAGTGGATTGCAGGAGGAGTCTGAGGGAGATCTGGGGATTGATCTCTTCAGTGAGGCTCGGGCTGACACCTCGGTGGAAGGGGTAGCAATGTCCCAGCAGCTATCACCTACCCAGGTTCGAGAAATCTAAGCAGTGTTGCAGGAATTTGGGGGCATGCTCACTGGGAAATCAAGGTGCACCCACCTAGTGCAGCACCAGGTGGGTACAGGACCCCAAAGAGCTATTAGGCAGGCCCCTTATAGGATGCCTGAGAGTGTCATACAGACTCTGAGGGAGGAAGTACAGGAGATGTTGGAACTAGGGGTGATTCAAGAGTTCAACAGTCCCTGGGCTTCCCCAGTGGTGCTGGTGCCATAGAAGGATGGCAGCACCAGGTTCTGTGTGGATTACAGGAAATTAAATAGTCACACAGAGTCAGATGCTTACCCCATGCCTAGGACAGATAAGGCCCTAGAGCAGCTGGGTGGGGGCTAAGTATCTTACAACCATTGATCTTACCAAGGGTTACTGGCAGGTGCCCTTGACTCCCAGTGCTAGAGCAAAGTCAGCCTTTGTGACTTCTTTTGGCTTGTACGAGTTCACAAAGATGCTAGCAGGAGCCGGAGGGTTTGCACTTGCTTACCTAGATGATATTGCCATCTACAGCCATTCCTGGCCAGAGCACCTTCAGCATGTCAGGGAGATGCTGGGCAGACTACAGAGGGCAGGGTTGACCATTAAGCCAAGCAAATGTCAGGTGGGTATGGCAGAGGTCTCCTACCTAGGACATAGAGTGGGGAGTGGAAGATAAGGCCAGAACCTGCCAAAGTGGAAGCTATTCAGACATGGCCTGCACCTGTTACTAAAAAGCAGGTGAGGGCATTCTTGGGGACAGCAGGGTACTACAGAAATTTCGTCCCTAGTTATAGAACCATAGCTGCTCCCCTAACAGACCTGACAAGGAAGAACAGGCCAGATAAGGTAGTGTGGATCCTAGCATGTGAGCAGGCATTCCAGAAGCTTAAAGAAGCTTTGGGAAGACCCCCTGTGTTAGCCAGTCCAGATTACAGCAAATAATTTGTTGTGCAAGTGGATGCTTTGAACCATGGGGTGGGGGCTGTACTTAACCAGATTTCTTCAGAAGGAGAAGAACACCCCAGTGGTTTATCTCAGTCCTAGGCTCCAGCCCAGGGAGGAATGCTATACAGCTATAGAAAAGGAATGTCTAGCCATAGTGTGGGGACTGAAGAAACTTCAGCCTTATCTGTGTGGAAGGAAATTCACTGTAATGACAGATCACAACCCTCTAACATGGTTAAACAGAGCCAGTCAGCAAAATGTCAAGTTGCTAAGATGGAGCCTGGGATTGCAAGCATATGATATGTCAGTGCAGCACCACAGTGGGATTAGCAATGCCAATGCAGATGGGCTCTCAAGACAGGGAATGGGGTGAGGTACACTCAGACCTAACCCTCTCAAGCGGCATTTCTCAAGGTTCACTTGAAAACTAGCTTGAGTTCTCCAGGGGGGGGGAGACATGTGAAGACTGGGTAGAGATGAGTGAAGGCTGCCAGCCTAGCCAAATAGAATTTGATACATAATTCTGGCATTTGTAAATACAAATGTAAAATACAGGCCTGTTTCTTAAATTAAAGAAAAATACTGTAAAATGTTGAACTTCAAGATTGTAGCAACATTGCCATCTGCTGTAAGGAAAACTAAGTCAAGCATTTTACATCTGTTCTTTGAAATTAAAATCATGTCTTGTATGTTCTGTTGATCTCCAGATGTCGAAGTCATTATGTCTGGACTAGCACATTCTTTCTATGGTTTTAAGGCTAAAGTTAATGACCAGAATTCACATGTGGAATGTCCTTTGTCTTGGACAGGGGCAATATGTGCTGATCATGGTAACAAGGGTAAATTTGGCTAGGCTTGTAATTGTCCTACCATTAGCCTAATAACTTCCTATGATCCTATGATAATACCGAGAGAAATAAGAAAAATGATCTCAATGCTCTTGGAGGACCCTAAGGTAAAAGAATATAACATAAATTTGTATAAATTGTTATGGAATGCTCTCACCTCAAAAAATATATATCTAATACATATAAATTAATTATATCTCTTAAATACCAAAAGTCTGTTATTCACTCTAAATATTGACTATCCTTAAATCAGCAATTACAGATAATCAGAAAATTCAGTCCATTCAACTGATCTCAAGCTACTTCCTTTTAAAAACTTAGATATATCTAGTTAATGACTGTAAGCAATGCATATTTAACCCCAGACATACTCAATAGCTACTATTGCACATCTTCCCCAAACTGCTCCCATTGCAAATATCAAAAGAGGTGATTTATTACATATCTTTTGGAGCTGTAAATGTTCCTATAGACTATGGCATTCCCTAAAAGCCAGGCTATAAAAAATGGGTTATGCGAATTCTACACTATCTTGGGAATTTACACTCTTTATATCTCTCCTTCTGGTTTAACAAAACAAAGAATACATGTTCTAATTACTCTCTTCTCATTAATTAAATTATATATCACTCAAAACTGGAGTGACAGATCAAGTATGTCATGGGATGGATTTAAACATGTTGCAATTAAAAATATAACAGCTCACAAATTAAAAATAATCATAACACACCTTCTTATTAGGAGCAATACTGGAGTATACTCCTCGACCTTATTCTACACTGACACCAAATATTTATAAATAGTCATAACCAACTAACAGAGTAAAAAATACAATAAAAATAATTTATTTCTTCTTTTTTAAGGCACTTTTTATTTTATATTTTACTAATATGTACACTTGATATATGGAAGACTTATGCAGGTGATCAGCACTTTTTGTATATAGTTTCTTCTGTTATGATTTATAATGTGTTATATACTTTTCTGTGTTTGTATTTATTTTTCTGTTGATTAAGTGGCTTTTTTCCTAGTTGCTGTTACAAAAAGTTTGAAATCCTAAATAAAGTTATTGGGGAAAAATAATTCTTGAGGACGGAAAGAGAAAAGGATCAGAAAAAATGTAAATCGAGAAACTGGAAGAAAGCAGACATGCAAAGGGAAATGGGAACAATGGAATGGGACAGGAAGATGATGCAACGAAAAAAGAAACCTTATAAACAAAACTGCAGGCCAGAGGCATGACATGAAAAGATATGATACTGGAAAGATTACTGGTGTGTGTGTGTGTGTGTAATATCTGGTAAACACCTAGTAAAAAGGTGTAAGCCACAAAAGGGGGGGGGGTGGAAAGGATTAAGGTGATGAAGGGGGAAAAGTTCAGGAGGATAGAAGTAAAATGGATATCCTTGGAGTACTATCAGGAATTATGCAAAAATTAGAACATGAAAGTGTGACATGTAAGGAGAAGAAAGGTTTGAAGAAGAATATCAACTAACAGAAAATTAACAGAGGATCAAAAAAAAATCAGTTGGTAGCAGAAATAACAAAAGAGGAGGTTAAAAGGACAGGTTTTTAGGAAGAATAGAAAATCTTGCAGCCCATGATGATGCCTGCTGGAATTCCATAAAAGTAAGGCAAAATAATTTGGCAGAACTTAGCACATGAATATAAAAATAAATATTAAATATTACAATCAATGAAGAGAGCTAAAATAATGGTATTGCTAAAAGAAGGAGGAAAGGATGTCAACTCTGGGAACTAACAACAACCCAACATCATTGTCAAACTTGGATATCAAGATCAAGGCAACGGGTTATTAGTATTATTTTCCCTCATTATTTAAAATGTACAAAAACAGTTTATCAAAGATCGGCTATTGAAGGTTAGTTGCTGGAAGCAGATTTTGCATTGAAAGGGGACTAGTAATACTACTTGATATACCAAAGAACATGGACTCATTAAGCAAGAACTTTTATGGAGGGTGGCAGGAATAAGGCAGCTTAAATGACAGAGTGGTTATTGCAACAACACAGAACTAGAGGTAATGGTAACTTTGGGGGTGGGGGAATCAGAAGTTGAAAAGATAAAGGGAAGGGTGAGACATTGGTGCCCACTGTCACCAAGACTATTTATTGTAGTGATAAAGGAACAAGAGCAGTTAGAAAAAGTATGGCAGGACTGAAGAAAATGAAAGAAATGGAACCAAGATCTTTGCTTTATGTAGGTGACTGTTGTGACACCCATGCACTGGCCCAGCAATCAAGGAGCCTCAATCCTCACCACTAACACCAGTGAGGGGTGTCCATATAGGGAAAAGATAATAAATACATACACAGTAAAGTACAATTTCCCTTAAGAAGCCACAGAGACCACAGTCAGTCTGGGGCTGGTTTCTCCAGGTCCCCAATAAGACTCCCCACTGACACAACTATAGGGTCCACATCTCAAACTAAAACCTCCAGCACAATCTCTTTGTCCACCCAGTGCTTTGTGTACCTGCCGAAGTAGCTGACACACACACTTTGAGATAAGAGTTATATACAACCACACAGACACTCCTAGAAAAGGCTGGGACAGGTTCTCCAGCTGTGCCCCTTTTACACAGACTATACGGTAGTACCACTTGCCACCACCCACTAATATTTATCATCTACCAAAAGGCCCTTATGAACGGGTGTCCAATTACACTGTGCAATATTATTATTGAAATGGTAAGTGCAATTGAACACTCAAGGCTTATTTGGAGTGACTTTGTACAGTATCAGTGTATATATATTTTATATATATATATATATATATATATATATATATATATATATGCATGCAATATATAACTTTGTGTTACTTAAGAAGTTAACTTGTGAGTGTTTCTGCCATTTCAAACTGAGCTAATCGGAGGAAGGGCACTGAGCAAACCCTAATCTGTGATATATAACATTAAGTATCCTGTTTTTTGCTTATTTTTTTAGTTATTTATAGCACTTTTATTGACTGTTGCATACTTTTCTAGCTAGTTTCACTGTGTGAGGTATTAACTGGAAATTTTTTACATTTGTTAAGCACCTTTTGGGGTTTATTTGTTCTGATTGTTGTCTCCCACCCACCCTGCCTATTGGTATCCTGTTCTTGTACTTGGTGGCTTTGCAGTTGCCCACCCCGTACTGTAAATTTGATTTGGGACACTCCTCCCAGTTTAGTGTCATTACTTCATTCTACCTAATACAGGGAGAACATTTGAGAAGGCCAACCCACTTAGTTCTTAACCTTGAGTTATCTTCTGCTCCTCCTTACTCCCTTTCCACGTTACAAAAAAAAAATTCTAAGCTTGTTTCCTGCCTTTCCTGTAAGTAGTCTAGTCCAGATACAGATTTGATGTATCCAGCTTCTGAGCCCCGCCGCTTAGCTAACTATTCCCAGCGCCATAAAGTCTGCTCTTCAAATTTTCCCTTAGAACTAGCCAGTTTTTTTAGTTTTAGCACTCAAATCTGCTTCTTTGAGCTCAGCACTTATTCAGAACTCGCTGTAAGCACTAAATAAGCTACAAATTACTACAGCACTCAACTTTCCTCACTTGTCTAGAGGAAAACAGGTTTTAGTACTTAATAAATAAGCACCTATCCAGGCATGTACAAGGGTTAGCTCCCGGTGTTTTCTCCTGTCTACCTGATGAATCTGGGCATCTTGGAGCAATGCAGCAATTGCCTCGTACACAGACAACCCTCTCCTCCTGCCACCCAACACTACAACCTGTGAGAGATGCACTTATATAGCCAAACTGCAAGCAAAGCTCTCTTCACCCAAGACTGGACTAGACAGTCAAGAGGAAAGAGTAAACACTTGCACCACACCACACTCATCACATAGTCCCTGAAAACCTACACCATGAAAACACACACATAGAAACACAAAACACAGGCCTACATTTGTGGAGGCTCTCAGTAAAAATCTGCCCAAGCAACAGGGACCGCCAAAGCAGAAATGCAATCAACCTCCACCCCCCCCCCCAACACAACCCAAATGACACATAGCCCACAAACTCAGTGTGCCACTCAACCACAGCCCATAAGGCATAACAACGTATCCAACACTCTGGTCATAGGTGACTCTATAGTCAGACACACTGATGTTCCACTCACCAGGCTAAACAAGGAGAAAGTTACTGTCAGCTGCCTGATGGGTGCCGGGATCTGCCACAAAATGCACGCACTCAGGTCACTCCACAACAAGTACAAATATGACTCTGTCATTGTCCATGTTGGTGTGAATGACCTGAGATGTACCTCCCTGGACTACGTGAAAAGAGACATGAAGGAGCTGTCCAATATTGCAGCCCAGTCAGCTATGATCCTAGCATCCTGCCATCACCCAGAATGATACCGCAATACAAGGACAAAATGATTGACTTCAACAACTGGCTAAGCGTCTGGTGTCATTCTAAGGGGATCCACTATCTGTCTGCCTAGGATGACATGATCGACAGACCACGATGCTTTGCCAGAGATGGCCTGCACCTGTCGCCCTTGAGATTCCGGATACTGGCTAAGGCTCTTGCCACCCCTATAGTGCCTTTTTTAGGCAAGGTTCAAATGACAAACTCACCATCGTAACAGGTACAAGCAAGCAGAATCTGAGGGTAAAGCTACTCAATGCTAGAAGTCTAAATCTCAAAATGCACTCACTCAAGGCACTCCTTAAAGTGGAGAACATCAACATCTGTGCAGTGACAGAGACCTGGTTCAAGGCTCTAGAGAGCACCCCTGCATTACCAGGCTGTAATTCATACCACACCTTTCAGCCACCTAACCTGGACGAAACACTAAAGGCGGATGCGTGTCCATATTCATTAAGGATATTGACACCTCCAGGCTAGTTGCTCAACATAATGCATCCGACATTATCCAAATACAACTAACTCTGGGCAAGACCGCAGTTCAAATTGTAGTCTACTACAGATCCCCCACCATGCACCAGGATTCCCACACCTCATTTCTTGATACATTGGAAAATATTAGGGTACAACCTAACACCCTAATAATGGGTAATTTTGTGCCTTCACTGAAGGTTGAGAATCAGGCTGGCAACTCGGTACCATTAAAAATCTACTGCCAATCATTAGCGGACCGGAGTTCCGCTGTAGCAACCCTAACCGGGAAAAGACGAAAAGACAAAAAACAACCATTAACTGGGAAAACTACTCATGTACCAACTCTTTTACTCAACGTTTTCTAGAATTCATAAATTCCAATGACTTGGATCAACTTATCTACACCCCCACCAGGGGCGGAAATATCCTAGACCTGGTCATTACCAACATGGGCAACCGGTGTTCCACACCAGAGGTCAATTTCTCATTGGTCAGATCTGACCACAAGCTAATCACCCTAGACATCCACATCCCACCCCCACCCCCCATTAGGGAAACCACCGTAAAAAAATTCTCCAAAACCAACTTCATGCTTCTTAAGACAGAAGTGGAAAACTTCATGACACCCATGCAGGCGGACAATAGAGGTACGACTGCTGAATCCTACACAAATGCACTTTATAAGCACTTACACGAGTGCATGGATCGTGCAATCCCTAACAGAACCAAGATGCTATCCTCCAAAAAAAGGAAGAAAATCTGGTGGTCCCTTGCCATAAACAAACTCTACAACAGAAGAAAGAAACAGTTGCAAAAAAAGAGTAAAATCCCATGATTGGAGGAACAAGGAACCTAAAAGATTCTGGTCCAGCATCAATAATCTTTTATCCCCTAGCCAGTCTATCACACCAACCCCTGAGGGCTCCAACCCAGAAAATCCCACACAAACAGCCAATGACTTTAAATAATTTTTTACTAATACTATCCAAACTCTTGCTAGCCATCTATCTCCTGATACCTCTAAACTACCCCTCCCTACTTTAAATCTACCTCCTTCCTTTCATTTGCAACCTGTATCTGCCTCCTTTATCTTATCACTGCTTCAAAAGCTAAAACCCACCACTCCTTCTGCTGACAAACTTCCTGCAGAATACTTGCAAATATGTGCTAAAACTATTGCCTATCCCATCTCTATACTAATAAATAGATCTATACAGGAAGGAATTTTCCCATCTATTTGGAAGATATCTTATATCATCCCACTACACAAAGGGGTAAGTCCAACGACCTCTCTAATTTCCGTCCTATAGCACTCTTATCACCTATAGCTAAAATTATGGAAAAATGTATTCACAAACAACTCCTTAACCACCTCCTACACAATAACCTACTTGCTAACTGCCAACATGGATTCAGACCTTCACATAGTACTACTACAGCCTTACTCTCCTTTACCAACTCCATTAATTGTAACCGTAACAACTACATCCTATCATCTTCAGTCTTCATAGACTTATCTAAAGCCTTCGATATGGTTAACCATAAACTTCTTCTGCATATTCTTAAATCACTCTCACTTGATCCTCCTTCCTTAACTTGGTTTACATCTTACCTAGAAAACCGTCAGCAAGCAGTTCTCTGGAAAAATACTTTATCTAGTCTCCTCCCATCTCATTGGGAGTTCCTCAAGGCTCTATCCTAGGCCCCCTTTTATTTTCTATCTTTATAAATGACCTCCATCTAGCTATCCCAAACACTATCTGCATACAATATGCTGACGATTCTACTATTATCTGCTCTGCCAATACACAAACTGAACTACAGTCTATCACACAAAAGCTTTTACTACTGTCGAGCAATGGTTCACTGATCGCTGCCTACTGCTCAACCCTAAAATCAAACTGCTATTGTTCTCACCTTCCCATAGATCTACCCCTCTTAACTTTACTCTTACTTCCATTGACAACACCATTATTTTCCCAGAAACGACTACCAAACTACTAGGAATAACCACTGACATCAACCTCAGCTTTGATGCATATCAACAATACTATCAAATTAGTTAATAAGAAAATAGGTTCCCTTTACAGAATCAAAGCCTTCCTTTCACCAGAAGCAAAGACAATCTTAGCCAGATCCCATCTAACCTCTTCTCTACTATATGCATCTGCCTTATTCACTAACCTCTCCAAAAACAATATCAATAAACTAGCACAATCTTACCATAATATTGCTCGATTTGCAACAGGAACCCCATTTAAAACTCACCACTGCCTGAACCTAAGAGAACTAGGTTGGCTTGAACTCCCTAACCAACTCCTATTTCAACAATTCCAAATAGCTCATACAATCCTATACCAACCAACTAAAACACCCATACTCACTAACCTCATTTCACCTTACAATAACCTGAAGCATCTACGTTCTTCCAACATGCTACTGATAAATATTACCAAGCCTAAAAATTCTGCTGGAGATTGCCTCTTTTCCAACTCTGTTGGAAAAATGTGGAATAAATTACCCTCTGACATCACATCTTTGTGCTCTCTCTCACTTTTTAAAAAACAAGTAAAAAATCATCTCAACAAACACTGGCTATGCTTCTGCACCAACCCAGGTTAACTCACTCCTTCCTCTTCTATCCTCTCTATCCTTACAGTAACTTTATATGTATGCTTTCTGACAAAAAAAAAATGTTTACATGATATTTTGTTTGCAATTTTTAAATTAATGTTCCCTACTTACTGCTTTTTTTTTGTAAAATTGTATTTAACAATGTCTATGTTCTGTTTCCTATATGTTTTTTTATATCTGTAATTTACCCTTGGAGCTTTTCTCCCCGGGCCTCTACTGAAAATGGACATATATCCAGCTAGACTAGCCCGGTCAACAAATGTAAAATAAAATAAAATAAACTCCCTGGTTAGCCTCAGTAAAAAGCTGAGATCCCTCATAAAATCCTCCAAAGCTAGTTACATAAACAAAATTGCCACTGATTCTAAAGACAACCACAAAGCATTCTATAGCTATGTCAAGAATCTCAATGGCAACACTCAGATCTGCTCTGAGTTACAGCACAATGGCACCAAATATACAGAACCAACTGATTTTGCCAACATCCTGGCAGATAGGTTCAGTGCTAACTTTACCCCCCTCTTACCCCCTAAAGGGCCCATCTCTATACTGGAAGAATGAAAAGTTCCTGTAATCACAGCTGCACAGGTAAAAAACATACTTTCCAAAGCCAGGAACACAGCATCCATGGGACCTGACAACATCCCAGGCTGCGATCTACATGAACTACAGAACAAACTGGCACCCCACCCAAGTACCATGTTTAATCATAGCCTCACCTCAGGCTTTGTGCCCACTGAATAGTACACAGTGATGGTGCTCCGCAAAGGGGGAGCCAACATGGACCCCGGGAACTACTGCCCCATTAGCCTGACGTGCCTGGTCTGCAAGGCTATGGAACATATCATCATGGAACTTATAAACAATGACATTGGTAATCTCCAAACTCTGGACTCCACCCAGTTCGGGTTTGTAAAAGGCAAATCATGTCTCCTAAATCTGATAGACTTCTTTGAAGTGGTCACCAAAGCCATAGATGAAGGTAAGGTGGTACACACAGCCTATCTAAATCTCGCCAATGCTTTCAACACCATCCCCCACTTTGGAATTATAGATAAACTCACTAAACTAGGTATAAATCCCTATCTCACAAGATGGGCTGCCAACTGGCTCACTGACAGAAACAACACTGTGAAAGTAGCAGACTCCAAATCCGACTTCAGACCAGTGACAAGTGGAGTACCACAGGGTTCAGTCCTGGGTCCACTCCTGTTTGCTATTTACCTCAGAAGTACAGGAAAACACAGAAGGTCTTTTGGCTAACAAAGTTTGCAGATGACTGCAAACTAGGAGCCATAATCAAAACTTTTAACGATGTGGACGTCCTACAAAAGGGCCTCAATGAGACAGATGCCTGGTGTCAAATCCATGGCTTCAAACTCAATGCCAAAAAGTGCATTGTCATCCCTTTTGGTAAAAACTCTGTACCCATGAACTACCACATAGGCGGTAGTCTACTTAACACTGAAAGTATGAGAAGAGACCTTGGGACACAGTTGGCAGTAGTCTCTCTTTTGATAATCACATCGCCACAGTAGGCAGGAAATCCTTCTACATGGCACACCTCATCACAAAACGTTTCTCATCCAGGAAAAAAGAGGGCATTGTTCCCCTCTACTCGTCACTCATTAGACCCATTATAGAGTACAACGCCCCTTTTGGTATGTAAAGGGGAACAATTACCTCTTTTTTTCCTGGATGAGAAGCGCAGACCATCTCAAAAAACTCCATCTTTACTCCGTCACATATCGCCTACTCAGAGGCGATCTCTGCCTAACATACAAAGCTATGTCAAACCCAGAGCTGTTGGACATGCTCCACTTAAATAAATCCCAATCCCACCGAGCTACATGCTCTGGGGACCTAAACCTTGTCACCACAATAAACAGAACATGCTGGAGGGATAGATTCCTGTCCCAGGGACTTCCCATACTCTGGAACAAGCTACCTATCTGTATCAAACAAAGCTCCTCATTAGCACTCTTCGAAAAAAATCTTGATGATTAGATGGGAGATAGGAAATTCACCCCGGGAATCACTTCTGTGGCTCTTCTCGACAGGGGCACAGGAAAATAATTTTCTTGGGTGGCAAAAGCCAGGGTACCTTTTGGCTAGGCTTATATAGGCCCTAGGGCCAATAGCCTAGTACCTACCTATGAACCTAGAGATTAATTTATCTCTACACAAAACAGCCACAGCTAAAAGGTTTAAAAATATTTAATAATAAAAACACAAGAAAATACTTCTTACTACACAGTGTTAGTCAAGAGTTTAGAGATCACAGAGAAATACTTAAAATAATACAGTAGAAAAGTCCTGACATCAATACAGAAAAAAACTAATCCAATCTTCCTAGTTCCTAGCTATATCTAAGAGAAAACACAGTTCTAAAATAAACTTACATGTAGAATACAGGCAGAGTGCTAGTGAGTTGGATGTTCTCAAGACAAATGCTAAAATGCCCTCATTCTTTATGTTCTCAAATTGATAACACAGTACCACTGATTCATTTCAGATTACATAATTTCTTTCTGGTTCCCAGGCTAACAGAAACTCAGAGGTTAATAGCCCTTTTGATCTTGCAGCTGGTTAGGAAGTCAGAGCAATAAAAGAAATTATACATGTAAATTCTAGCCATTAACTCTGGCATCAAAACAATAGGCAGAATAACTCCCTCTAGACATCTCCGCTCCGAGTTTTAGATTAAAGAATTTCACAATGCTTGACTTATCAGCTTTCTTACAGCAGAGTGCACTGTTGTTAAATTTTTTCAGTTCAACATCCACTACAGTCTTTTCACATTTAAGAGAACAAGCCTGTGGCTTACAGTAATATTTACAAATGACAGAATTATCTACAAAATTCTATCTAGCTAGGCTGGCACCCTTCACCTATCTTCACACATATCTACCCTCTGGAGAACTCAAGCTAGTTTTTCAAGTGACCCTTGAGAAATGTTGCTTGAGAGGGTTAGTTCTATCTAAGAATACCTTACCCCATTCCCTGTCTTAAGACTCCATCTGCGTTGGCATTGCTAATCCCATTGCAGTGCGGTACTGACATATCATATGCTTGCAACCCTATACTCCATCTTAGCAACTTGGCGTTTTGCTGGCTGGCTCTGTTTAACCATGTTAGGGGATGTGATCTGTCACTACAGTGAATTTTCTTCCATACAGTTTAGGCTGAAGTTTCTGCAGTTCCCACACTATGGCTAGACATTCCTTTTCTACAGATGCGTAGCATTCCTCCCTGGGTTGGGGCCTATGACTGAGATAAACCACTGGGTGCTCTTCTCCCTCTGAAGAAATCTGAATAAGTACAACCCCCACCCCATGGTTTGAAGCATCCACCTGCATAACAAATTCCTTGCTGCAATCTGGACTGACTAACACAGGGGGTCCTCCCAAAGCTTCCTTAAGCTCCTGGAATGCCTGCTCACATGCTGGAGTCCACACTACCTTATCTGGCCTGTTCTTCCTTGTCAGGTCTGTGAGGGGAGCAGCTATGGTACTATAACTGGGGACGAACTTTCTGTAGTACTCTGCTGTCCCTAAGAATGCCCTCACCTGCTTTTTGGTAACAGGTGCAGGCCATGCCTGAATGGCTTCCACTTTGGCAGGTTCTGGCCTGATCTTACCACTCCCCACTCTATGTCCCAGGTAAGAGACCTCTGACATACCAACCTGACATTTGCTAGGCTTAATGGTCAGCCCTCCCCTCTGTAGTCTGCCCAGCACTTCCCTGACATGTTGAAGGTGCTCTTGCCAGGAATGGCTGAAGATGGCAATATCATCTAAGTAAGCAAGAGCAAACCCTCCTGCTCCTGCTAGGATATGATTTACCAGCCTCTGGAAAGTTGCTGGGGCATTTTTGCATCCCAAAGGGCATCCTTGTGAACTCGTACAAGCCAGGAGTCACACAGGCTGACCTGTCTCTAGCACTGGTAGTCAAGGGCACCTGCCAGTAATCCTTGGTAAGATCAATGGTTGTAAGATACTTAGCCACACCCAGCTGCTCTAGAGCCTCATCTGTCCTAGGCATGGGGTAAGCATCTGACTCTGTGTGACTATTTAATTTCCTGTAGTCCACACAGAACCTGGTGCTGCCATCCTTCTGTGGCACTAGCACCACTAGGGATGCCCAGGGACTGTTGGACTCTTGAATTACCCCTAGTTCCAACATTTCCTGTATCTCCTCCCTCAGAGTCTGTTTGACTCTTGTAGGCACCCTATAAGGGGCCTGCCTAATAGACCTTTGGGGTCCTGTATCTACCTGGTGCTGCACCAGGTGGGTCCAGTGAACATGATCCCAAACTCCTGTAACACTGCTCGGATTTCTCAAACTTGGATAGGAGACAGCTGCTGGGACATTGCTACCCCTTCCACTGAGGTGTCTGTCTGAGCCTCACTGAGGAGATCAGTCACCAGATATCCCTCAGACTCGTCCTGCAAGCTACTGCAAATACTCAGCACAAGGGCCTCCCTATTATGGTAAGGTTTCATCATTTTAACATGGTACAATTTGTGCTCCTGCCTAGCAGTTCTACCATGTAGTTAACATCACTTACCTTTCTTAACATCTTGTAGGGTCCCTCCCAAGCTGCTTGCCGCTTGTTGTGTCTGACAAGAATGAGAACCATCACCTGCTTCCCTACACCGTACTCTCTAGCTCAAGCATTCCTGTCATACCATACATTTTCTACTGTTGGGCTTCTGCCAGGTTCTCCTGGGCCAAGCCCATGAGTTCCCTGAGCCTTGTCCTGAGGTTTAGGACATATGGCACAACAGACGCCTTGTGAGATTCACACTCACCTTCACACTCAACTCAAATTAAATCTAGAGGTCCCCTCACCCTATGCCCATACAGCAACTCAAATGGTGAAAAACCTGTGGATTCCTGGGGAACCTCTCTGTAAGAAAACAGATGGGGCAAATATTTGTCCCACTCCCTCTTAAACTGGTCTGCAAATGCCCATAGCATGGACTTCAGTGTAGAGTTTAACCTCTCAACAAGACCATTAGTCTGGGGATGGTAAGGGGTGGTCTTCAGGTGCTTCACCCCACAGTACTTCCACAGACAAGCTAGCAGATCTGACATGAAATTGGCACCTCTGTCAGTCAGTATTTCTTTTGGGAAATCTACCCTGCTGAAAATCTCTAGCAAAGCATTTGCCACCTTTTCTGCCTCAATGGAGGACAAATCCACTGCCTCAGGGTATATTGTAGCATAGTCTACTACCACTAGAATATACTTTTTCCCTGTGGAACTTAGGATACTCAGAGGCCCCTCAATATCCATTTCTACCTTCTGAAATGGCTCCTCAATCACAGGCAAAGGCATCAAAGGAGCTCTCACCTTGTGTCCTGCCTTGCCTACCTTTTGGCACTGCTCACAGGTCCTGCAATACTCTGTTACATCTCTGAAAACTCCAGGCCAATAGAAGTTCTGCATAATACGTCTCTTTGTACGTTTTATGCCCATATGACCTACAAAGGGAATAGCATGGGCTATGAATAGAAGCACCAGACAGTAGGCTCTAGGCACTACCAACTGCTGAACCCTCTCACCTTCTACCCCTCCCTCAGGGGTCCACTATTTATACAGTAACCCTTTGTCCCAGTATACATATTCCCCCTTCCCTTGAGAATCAGGTGCCTCACTAGCTACCTGCCTCAGGCCTTGCAATGTAAGGTCTGAGAGCTGAGCCTGTCTCAACTCTCTCTTTGTAACCATTCCCAGCTCCCCTTCCACAGGAAGTCTGGCATCCTCTGGCAGTGGTGCCTCACTGTCAGCCTGGGTACTACTACTCACCCCTACCTTTGCAGTCACTCTGTCCAAGGGAACATCAGTAGCCACAAGCAGCTGTGGCTCACATTCAGTCTCACTGCTACAGAGTAGCTCCCTCCTTGAAGTAACCACCTCACCAGTCCTGGCTGCATGTATGCAGTCTGTTTGAGTCTCCTCCAGGCTACCAGACCCACATGCTTGTCTCCTAGCTTGACTGTGTGTAACTGCATAAGCGCATGGTACTGCCTCATCCAAATCCTTACCTATCAGGACATCTACAGGATTGTAGTTCAGTGCCCCTTTTGTCTCAAGATAACCTACTATTGGCATTTTGTCTTCCCCACTTACTGGCTCCCTCAACTTTTGTTCTCTACCTTGCCTCTGTGGACATCTGTATGCCACATGGCCCCACTGGTTGCATTCAAAACATTTAACTCTAGGTCCTGGATGTATACCTGGACTAGTGGTTTTCCCTGCTACTGGCAGATTCTGTTGGAGCAGTCTGTGCTGCCCACCATGAGTTCGTTTAGACCCATGAGCAATACTGGGGGTCCATTTCCTGTGCAGGGATGCCCTGCTTGCCAGGTATAGGTTTCCCTTCTTCCCCAACTCATCTGAAGTAGCACATTGTCTGTCGGATAACCAGATCCTCATGTCCTCAGGCAAGTGCTAAGGGCTTGTTCCCTCACCAAAAGGTCTGCCAGCCCTTCAAAAGTGGTGACCTGACATCCACTCACCCACCTATGAAAATAAGTGCTCAGTTCAGCAACATATCCACACACACTTTCATCTGCTTTGCGTCTTTGCTCATGAAACTTTTTCCTATAAGTTTCAGGTGTTAGCTTAAAACACTCTAACAAAGTAGTTCTTAACAGTAGTATAATCAAAACATTCCAGATCAAAAATTTTAAACAACACAGTTACAGCTTTACCATGGAGTAAGGGGGTCAGGAACCGTACCCAGAGCCTTTGGTCAACATCAAATTGTTTACATACCCTCTCAAACATTTGAATGAAACTATCAAAATATCCCCCTCTGTAAACTGTGGAAGAAATTTTACTTACATTTTGTGCTTCTGGGATCCAGTTACTACCTTCTTCATTACCTCCATGACTCTGGCGAAGAGTAAGCATCTCCTTTTCACACTGCTTCTGCCGCTCCTTTTCTTTAGCTTCCAGGCGTAGCAGTTTTTCATTCTCCTCAGCCTGCAAATGTTGCAGTTTCTCATTGATCTCACTTTCTATATGCCTCAGTCTTTCTGCTGCTTCTATTTCCACACCCTTGGCCTCCAACTCAAGTTTCTTTAGGTCCAGATGGATTTTTAAGTCCTCTACAGAAAGGTTGAGCTGTCCATTCTCTGAGTGTGCTACATCTCCACTGCCAGTCTGATCATCCTCCTGGTTGCTGTTTTCTGATGCAGCTGTGACCAAGGCTGCAGTCAGGCCTGTCTTAGTCAGGTTTCCATGCACCAGTCCCCTAGCCTGGCATATCTCAGCCAGCTGGCTCCTTGTCAGCTTTCCATACTCCTCTGCTGACATGCTTCCTGCTCTCCCTGACTAACTAAGCTAAAAGAAATAAAACAATTGTGATCTGAACTCTGAGTATTCACTGCATGGCTGATTTAGAGTACAAAAACACCTTCAGTGATCACTATACACAAGCTAAAGTAATTCACACCCCACACCACTACAAGCCAATTAGTATTTGCCAACCAATTAATATGTGGTGTGGATATCCCACCACTGCCAAAGAATTATGTGATGCCCATGCACTGGCCCAGCAATCAAGGAGCCTCAACCCTCACCACTAACACCAGTGAGGGGCATCCATATAGGGAAAGGATAATAATTACACACACACAGTGATGTACAATTTCCCTTAAGAGCACACAGAGATCACAGTCAGTCTGAGGTTAGTTTCTCCCTTTCTCTCCAGGTTCCCAATAAGACTTCCCACTGGCACAGCTATAGGGTCCAGATCTCAGCCTAGTGGGCAAGCTAAAACCTCCATCACCCTCTCTGTCCAACCAGTGCTTCTTGTCCCTGCCCAGGTACCTGACACACACACACTTTGAGATAAGAGTTATATACAACCACAGAGGCACTCCTGGGGAAGGATGGCACAGGTTCTCCAGCTGTGCCCCTTTTACTCAGACTGTACGGTAGTACACCTTGCCACCACCCACTAATATTTATCAGTTACCAAAAGGCCCTTATGAAAGGGTGTCCAATTATACTGTGCAATATTATTATCCAAATGTAAGTGCAACTGAACAGTCAAGGCTTATTTGGAGTGACTTTGTACAGTATCACTATATATATATATATATATATATATATATATATATATATATATATATATATATATATGCAATGTACTCTAGAGATTAAATTATCTCTACAAAAAACAGCCAGTGTTGAAAGGTTAAAAAATACTTAATAATAAATAATAAAAACACAAGACAATTACTTCAGAGATCACAGAGAAATACTTAAAATAATACAGTAGAATAGTCCTGACATTGATACAGAAAAAAACTAATCTAATATTCCTAGTTCCTAGCTAAATCTAAGAGAATACACAGTTCTAAAATAAACTTACATATAGAACACAGGCAGAGTGCTCGTGAGTTGGATGTTCTCAAGACAAATGCCCTCATTTGTTCTGTCCTTAAATTGATAACACAATACCACTGATTCATTTCAGATTATATCATTTCTTTCTGGTTCCCAAGCTAACAGAAACTCAGAGGTTAATAGCCCTTTTGCTCTTGCAGCTGGTCAGGAAGCCAGAGCAATAAAATAAATTATACTTATGTATTATCAAAACCAGATTGGGAAGTCATCTTACTTCCTAATGTTATGCCGAAAGTCATTTATCCTGCACTGGCAAGGATTGTTTAAAGTCCAACTCACTTTCCCATCACCTCGGTTCTGCAACAGGGACAGGAATACTGGCCCAATTCCTCCTTCCGGGTTGCGTCTTTTACTGGTGTGACTGAGGCTAACAGTTGGTTAAGGCATACAGTTCCAGCTTTCCTCTAACACCAGGTACTCACCCTTTTCATTATCGTGTTTGTTTACATCTGTATTTCTAAAGGTTTTATGTTGCTGTGACTTTATGTAGGGCTGAACTTTCTGTGCTTTCATGTGTTATTTTTAAAAAAGGGTTTTTTTTTTTTTTTTGGGGGGGGGGGCAGCACCGCAATCCTATCTAAGACGCTTCGGGTGAAGAAAGGTTAGAATTCGCATGTTGTATCATGCATTGCAGTGACTTGTGTATTGGGGTTAATTGTTATTTCTACAAGGATCGTCAGTAAGAGTAAACCCTATCCTGACTACTTTTGACTGTGGAAGAATCTAAAGTGCTGCTTGTTGTCATCTGCCCAGTTTTTTTCATTTTGTATGGAGGCGCTGCGGTAAAGGACAGTCCCAGGAAGAAGAATTGGATACAAATTCCTGTTCCTCTGTCACAGACAAGGTGAAGCAGTGATTTACAGTCCACACACCCCTTTTTACTTCACAAAACCCTCATTTTGTGATAACATCAGGGTTATGCCTAGTCTCCAATCTGGTTGCGATAATACGCAAGTACCAAAGAAATTATTTTTTTATTTTATTTTACATTTGTTAACTGGGAAAGTCCGACTGGACACAGATCCATTTTCAGCGGAGGCCCGGGGAGAAAAGCTCCAAGAACATTACATACAAGAAATATTCCATACCTAAACAGATCTAGACATCTAATAATAATACAGTAAAGAACAACTTTAAAAGTTATTAAGTTGACTAATTAAGTACATAGGTCTATAATATTAAGCACCATAACAGCAAAAAAATTTTTTTTTTTAGTAGTGGTACTATTTGTTTAAGTATAATGTATGGTAGGGGGATCAGGTAATGTAAATTATATACATGTTATACATGTAAATTCTAACCATTAACTCTGGCCTCAAAACAATAGGCAGAATGCCTCCCTCTAGAAATCTCGGCTCCGACTTTTAGATCAAAAAATTTCACAATGCTTGACTTATCAGCTTTCTTACAGCACAGTGCACTGTTGTTACATTTTTTTCAGTTCAACATCCACTACAGTCTTTTCACATTTAAGAGAACAAGCCTGTGCCTACATTAATATTTACAAATTACAGAACTAATTTCTAGCTAGGCTGGCAGCCTTCACCTATCTTCACAACTGTATATGGATTTCACTGGATATATAAAATTGCAACAGAAAGTATGTTACCCATTCTGGAGGACTTTAAAAGAGTGGCAGGCCTAAAATGTAATGAAAAGAAAATGGCACTGGTTAGAATAGGAAAATGGATAAGAGATGGAGACACATGAGAAATTAGAGCACAGACATACCTAATGTATTTCAGGGTACAACTGGGAACAGCACTGGGGATATGGAGACAGAGAATCTGATGAGTTTGAAGAAAAAGGTGAATGCAATTCTGGAAAGAGAGGGCAAAAAACATGTGCCATTATTTCATGAAGAATGAATACACAATAAATAATGGTGGTATTAATAATACATGGGGAAAAAACAACCAGTAGGTCCAAGTAGGAAGGTGGTAGAAAAGTTACAAAAGAAATTGGGGGAATAGTGAGACTGGTGAAGGAAGGTTTTCTTGGAGTAATGTGAGTATAAACAAAGCAACATCGGAATGGGGTATGCTTTATATACCCATGTATGATTTAGACTGCCACAGCATGTGTGATGTAGTTACATGATGCCAGGGAAGATCTGTGGTAGGGTAGTCCCTTCTTTATGCAGCACATAGTAAGAGAGGGGACAAGTAGTCACTACAATTTTTTCTAAAGAATTCTGTTTTTATTTATTGTAATGGGCCTTAGTGACGTTTCTGGAGCATTCCACATACCCAGTTACTAAATGGTAAATGACTAAGTAAACTACTTGTATATAGAGCTGATTCTTGATTTCATCTAGCACAATTTTGTTTTAGTTTTCCTCCCTCTTCTACTCCCAGCCATTGAACTCCCCAACCTGTATTTGTTTCATTGATTTATTTTTATCCATAATGATGAAAGCCATATAGCCTACTTGTTCTCCTCAGGGTGAGTTGAGAACTAGGAGGGGTCTTTCATCAGTGATGAGGTAGGCACATCTTCCTTTGCTCCCCAGGTTCCCTGTCCATGCCCAGAGATGCTTCTGGGGTTAGGCATGCAATAAAAATTATGTGCAACAGTCACTTGCTTATGCATGTAATGTAATCCTGCAGACACCCCCCCCACAGAAAAAAAAAAGCTACTTCAATGCCTCTGTTTGCTGTTCAGTCTCTATTAAGTATTTCAGGCACAGCATGCATTCCCGGGCAATTACCCTTAGATCGGTGAGCAGGCTTAACCCTTTTATACTTTTTTCCATCCCCAGTCATCTGTCCCAGTGGCAGGACTGCTAACTGATCCCTGATTGTCTAGGTTGTAGTAAGGAATCTATCACTGTATACCATTGAGTTTTATCTAATGGAGTCTTATTAAGAGCACATTTAACCTTTGTCTTCTGACATAAATGAAGCATTATTTTGGTGCCACTGTTTATAACCCATCTTAATATCACAGACTGGAGACTAACCAAAGACCTTAGTAAGCGTCCAGCTATAGAAAAATATCTGTTGTGGATTAGTGGAGACAAGAGAATGCTTAGATACAATAGTCAGGAAGTGATGAAGAGATTATAGTCAGGAAGTGATGAAGATATTGTGTGTGTGTGTGTGTGTGTGTGTGTGTGTGTGTGTGTGTGTGTGTGTGTGTGTGTGTGTGTTTACTTGTTTGTGTGTGTGTGTGTGTGTGTGTGTGTGTGTGTGTGTGTGTGTGTGTGTGTGTGTGTGTGTGTGTGTGTGTCTAAAACATATGTAAAACCATAACTGGTAAAAATATCTATGCTTGTAACAGCTCCATGGCATACAAACATAAAGCAAAGACAGTATCTCAGAAGATACATGACCAACTAATGACCCAGATGCTGGAAAGTCAGTGTGGGAAGTGGGTTAGAGTGAGCAACCAACACTGACTTACCTATCCTAGGGTAGGGTAGTGGTCTGACCCACTACAGCACCAGTGCTTACTGGAGAAGCAATGAACAGCATGCACTGCATAGACTGAATATCTGAGCATGGCTAATCCATGTTCATTCAGCAGCTTTCATCTTGTGTATGTGGAGTGGGAAGATGCATAGGGAAAGGCACTGCAGGCCCTTGCATCTATGTGTGCCCATGTCAGCTGCCCTGGGTGAGGTTAAGTCCCAAAATTGCCCTGCTAGCTGCCTGAATGATGAACTCCTGAAATCAGCTCTCATCCATGAGGAAAGAATGAACTAACTGAAAAATTATAGCACCAACGGTCAGCATATGTGGGGAGAAAACTATCTGGAATCAGTATTCCTTCTTCCTTTTGCTCCTTTCGCACTGTTACAGGATAGTGTGTGCTCGCTTCTGTAACTAAGCTATAATACAAGACTTTCTCTCTGAAACACTATCTTTTCTGCTAACAAAAAAAAAACAAAAAAACAAAGAAGCTTGACTACTGCTCAAACATCCTGACTCCTTAGCTCAGTCACACAGGTACATTTCAGCAGGGAACTCAGAATGTACCATCTTGATGTTGTTTATGGCCACTGTTTTATTCACATAAGGCTTATAGTGGATTGCTGTTCTACTTGTTATTTTCTGTTGTTTTATAATAGTAGTAAGAGTACAGTGTCCTACCACAGAACCCGTGCTTACAACCTTAAACAGTATTTATATTACTGACTGGGCTTTTTTCCCTTCAAGTAGTTGGTTATACTCTTGCCGCTTCTCTCAGCTAAATTTAGCTTATCCTCTTTGCAAACTTTCCTGAACTCGGTTTGTTTGCTGTGAAACTATAACTGTCTGAGGAAAACTCACATGTAGATTGATAGTGTTTTGTAGTACTTTACTCCTAAACAGCTCTACTGTGACTGCAGTCTGGAGCAGTATATCCCTTGTGCTTCCAAAGCATGTGTTAGATTAGGTTACTACTATTTCAAATTGTTCCACTGACAACATAACAAAGATTCCTCCTGCTGGTGTTCGACCTGTTTACTGTTACACTCTTTTCCCACCCCTGATTCCCTAGCCACCACTCATGGCATAATATTTATAGGACTTGTTCCACCCAGAACTCCACCTATATCTTATCCCTCTTAAAGGCATGCACATAAATATAAACAATCCCTGGACACATGAATACACATACAATTCCTAAACCGTCAGTCTGCATTTAAGCACTTTAACATTTTTCCTGTTTTATATTTACTAACCACTGTGATCACAACTTACCTCATCCCCCTCATTCAACTGTCCACTCCTACCCCTCATATATTCATAGCCCAGTGTTCTAGCTCCTCTTTATCTAGTATATCTCTCTGCAAAGCTACATACCATGCTTCTCTTAAATATTACTGCATCCTTACTCTTCCTGTTTTATCACCTTACATCTTAGCATACATCATTCAATCTTGTACATATTTCTCCCAATATGTGCTCCACCTCTAAATATTCAAATCATCCCACTTCACCACTAATCACCTCTATACAAAGACTCATCCAGTCTTTACTTCATATTCAAATTACTAAACTCTCACACTACTACCACACCAAAATAAAACTAAATGCTACAGTTAAATGAAAACAATCTTACCAAACATATCCATTTTTTCTCTCTCTCTTACCACTCTGTGGGCATATTTACTCCAACCCTGGCCCCAACCTGACTCCCCAGTAGCCTCCAAAACACATCCCAAGCCAAGCCCCCCCTTCCTGCCTACCTCATCACTGATGAAAGACCCCTCCTAGTTCTCATTGCAAAACAGGGACCACACCATCACCAAAAGTATCAGAACCCAACCTACCTGTTTCAAACTCAACCAAGCAGCTTAAATTCATTTCCTTAAATAGGGTTCTTATCACGTAGTTGAACATTTACAATTTTGAATGGCATATGGTCGAGACCATATGTTCGAAAATGTAAATGTTCGAGCGTGTGAATGGGAATCTCCATAAGCGGAGGTTTCCATTCACTTCAATGTGGTGCGATCTCGGAGTTGGTATATTTAAGTAGTGGGAGGTGTGTGGAGTGCAGGGGGGCTTGTCCGTTGTGTTTTCATTTTTTTATAGGTAGTCAAAGTCCTGTAACTTCGGACATATGTGTTCGAACATATGTCAGTTGAAGTTACGGCACTTCAACTACGTGATACAGACCCCTTAAATACTTGTATCATCTATAACAAAATTTCAGAACTCCATGCTTGGATCTCCCACAATACACCAGATATTCTTGCCATAACTGCAACCTGGCTAAACCCACATATACTTGATCCTGAAATATCACTCCCTGGTTATAATATCATCAGGGCTGACAGAACTCAAGAAGGTGTGGGAGTAGCTTTACTGTACCCTGACTATCTTGAAATCTTGCCCTGCAATAAACCTATTCCCAACTTCCATAATGCTGAACTTCTTGTCTCCCATCATAAACTAAACAAGAACTACTTAAATGATAGACACTAGTCTGTTATAATACTCTATATTTTCCCAGGTAACAATGCTACAACCCTAGAAAACATCCTAAACTGGATCTCACATACAGTTTCTAATGAAAAGATAATCCTATGTGATATTAAATTTGACTGGCAGATTATCTCCTCAAAATATCAGTCAACAAGCCTAGACCTACTTGGAATGACTCAGCTCATTTCCTCCTCCACATTTTATAACTGTCCCAAAAAGCAATTGCTCAATTCTCGAGTGGATATTGGTGTCCAATTCCACAAAGTATGTCTCCAGTGGCACCCTCTCTGATTCTCTTGGTGATTACCTCCCTCTATATGCAGACAGACTCTGTGACCATCATGTCAAACAACACTTACTTAGAACTTCCTGTAACCTACTACTTTTAACCCTGTTACATTTAACAGAATTCTAAGCTCCTTTAACTGGTCTATCCTGAAAAATATTCCACTCAATGAATCTGTGCACATATTTAACTCACTTTTACTGAAAACCCTTGATAGCCTGGCTCCAACTAGATCAAAAAGAGTAAAGAATAACCATACTCCTCGGTCATCCACTCAAAGCAGGCACCTAATGTATGAAAAACTGGGCTTGGAAAGAATGGTTAAGTCATAGATCTAAAGAGAACCCTGCACTTAGGCAATTGCACTGCTCCAAATAACAAAACTAAAAGAAATAATGAGCCAGTAAACTGTGTGCTGTAAAATATATCAAAATATATTTATTATGTTACAAAAAAAGAAAAAAAAGAACAGACCGGTTTTGGCTAGAATATTTTCATAGCCTTCATCAGTGTTAAAGACAAAAACATTCATGTGTTCCTTTTATACAGTACTATAAATTTATTACATACCGTGATGGTTACCTCATAAATATTCATTTAATCTGAGTGGAAAAAGTCCACCCAGTTTAATGATCCATTTTTTCTCTTTAGTATCCAAGATAGAGTGCCATCCCGCATTGTTAGATCTGTTACCCATGATCCTATCAATAATAATAAAGTTGAATGGAACTGTGGGGTGTTTAAGAGATCCGCAATCTTAGTGGCCTGGATGTCTGTCCTACATAAAATGCAGAACAACTACATGAGGCCAGATAAACCACCTAATCACTACTGCAATTTGCAAAGAAACCGATGTCAAAGACCACACCACAATTTCTGCTCGAAAATTGTTTGGACCTGGTAACCTTGTTACAATGACTGCAGTGACCACAAGGCATGCATCCAATCAATCTGTCCCCTAAAAGTGTTGTTTGGGTATTATCTATAGAGACAGACCTGTTTGGCCGTTTATAATGACTGAAATGTGAAACCAAGTTCTTTCTTTTACGGAACAAAAAATGACATGTATCCCCAAGAAATTGTGATTCATAGGTTCATAGATTAGTACTAAGCTAACTGCCCTTGCGAGCCATTTTAAGCTTAGCCAATTATCCCTTTTGAGACTCAAACCCTGCACCTTGTGTTTGTAAGGCAAACACCTTAACCATTAGGCCACACTCCCAACCCGTGATAGGGTATTATCAGCCAGTAATATATTCCAGTGTCTCCATACACTTTCCATCAATGTGTCAGTATTCCTGCCATATGTGGTTGTAAATCATAAGACTGAACCAGGTCCCTGATGCTTGTCCTTATATTTGAGTAAATCCTCCCTGTTAAGAGTAGCAGCATAATTACTAGCTCCTAGGACATGACGTATTTTGTATCCCCTTTCACGAAACCTGTTAACAAGATCCTTCTGGAAGGCCTCAAAGGAGGAGTCCTGTGAGCAGATATGCCTCATCCTGATAAACTGGGATTTGGGGATGTTTCTGTTAATATGGGGAGGATGAAAGCTGGATGTGTGGAGTAAGGAATTATGCTGTGGGTATTTATGAAAAACCTCTGTTTGTAGTGTATGATCTTTGATCCTACTGACCAGAACATCTAAATAAACAATATGTTCTGTTACTGATTCACTGTAAATTGAAGGCCCCATTTGTTGTTCAAATAATCCACAAATGCCATTAAATAGTCCACATCTGACCTCCACACCATCCAACAATCATCCAGATACCTCCTCCATATGTCCATTTCATCCAAATAGATATGAGTCACATCATAAATGATATGTTCCTCAACATATGCCATAAAAAGGTCTTCATAAATGGGGGCAAAAGATGCCCCCATAGCTGTTCCTTGCACCTGACAATAGCATTGATTTTGATAGAAAAAGACATTTTTAGTTTGCACATGTTCAGTTAGACAAATCAGGAAGGTGTTAAAACCAGGTTCGTACAGATTGGATTTGTATAACCATATGCCATAAAAAGGTCTGCATAAATGGGGGCAAAAGATGCCCCCATAGCTGTTCCCTGCACCTGCCAAGAGCATTGATTTTGATAGAAAAAGACATTTTTACTTAGCACATGTTCAGTTAGACATCAGGAAGGTGGTAAAACAAGGTTCCCTCCAGCATGTTCTGTTGATTGTGGTAATGAGGTTGATGTTTCTGGAGCGTGTGGTGCAGAGGGATTGGGATTTCTTTAGATGTAGCATTTCTAATAGAGCTGGGTAAGACATTGCTTTGTGAGTCAAGCAGAGATCGCCTTTAAGTAGCCGATATGAGACAGAGAATAGATGGAGTTTTTGGAGTCTGTCCATATAGGACAAGTGTTTAAGGCCTAAAATCCTCTTTGTGAGGTACTTTTGAGCCCTCTCCAGTTGTTGCAGGTGTCTAGTGAGGTACATGCCAAATAGGGCATTGTACTCAATGATTAGCCTAATGAAGGAAGAGTAGAGGGAGACAATGACCTATTTCTTCCTGGATGCAAAACCCTTAGTAATGAGATGTGCCACATAGAAGGACTTTCTGACCACAGTGGCAACGTGGTGGTCAAAAGAGAGGTTGCTGTCAACCTGTGTTCCCAGATTTCTTATAACGCTTTCTGTGTTCAGTGGACTACCATCAATGTGGTAATTCAAGGAAACTGGGTTTTCCCCAAGGGGTCTAATGACACATTTTTTGGCATTGAGCTTAAGGCCATGGTTCTGATACCAGTCGTTGGTCTCAGTGAGGCCTTTCTGTAGGATGTCAACATCACACGAGGAGTTAATAATAGCTCCCAACTTGCAACTGTCTGTGAACTTTCTCAGCCAGAGTCCCTTCGTGTTGGCCTGGACTTCAGAGAAATAGATACCAAACAGGAGAGGACCCAGTACCGATCCCTGTGGGAATCCACTCATGACTGGTCGGCAGTCTGACTTGGAGTTAGCTACTTTCACACTGTGGGTTCTATCTGTGAGCCAGTTTGCAACCCACCTAGTGATATAGGGGTTGATGCCTAGTTTAGTGAGTTTTTCTATGATTCCTGAATAGGGAATGGTATCAAAGGCCTTGGCCAGATCAAGGTAGGCAGTATGAACCACCTTGCCTTCATCCACAGCTCTAGTGACTGACTCAAAGAAGTCAAACAAGTTGAGCAGGCATGATCTACCTTTCACAAAACTAAACTGTGTAAGATCCACAGTTTGGAGATTCCCTATATCCTTGTTTATTAGGTCCATGATGATGCATTCCATAGTTTTGCATATCAGACTCATCTGGGTAATGGGATGATAGTTCCCAGGGTCTGTAGTCACTCCTTCTTTGTGGAGAGGGATGACTGTAGTAGTGCACCATTTGGTAGGGACAAAGGTGAGGCTGTGATTGAACAGGGCACACAGGTGAGGTGCCATTTCACTCTGTAGTTCATGTAGAACACAGCCATATTGTCAGGTCCCATAGAAGGTGTATTCTTGGCCTTGGAAAGTGCTGTTTTAACCTGTTCAGCAGTAATACTGGATGCCTGGCAGGCTACTGGTTTTGTGATTGCTCCTTTGGGGGGCAGAGAGGAGTAAAATTGGCACTGAATCTGTCGGCCAGTATATTGGCAATGTCTGTTGGCTCGGTATAGGAGGTACCATTGTGTAGTACCTCAGAGCAAATCTGGGTATTGCCATGGAGATTCTTTACATAACTGTAGAAGGCCTTGTGATTGTCCTTACTATCTGCTGCAATTCTGTTTTCATAGCTAGCTTTAGAGGATTTGATGAGAGATTTCAACATTTGTTGAGGCTGATAAGGGAGTTTTTTCAGTCTTGGGACTTCACCTTATTACACATCAGTCTCCTCCTTTTGTTGTAGAGTTTTTTTATGGCAGGAGACCACCAGATTGGCTTCCTTTTTTGGAGGAGAGTGTCTTGGTTCTATTGGGTATGGTGAGATCCATGCATTTGTGTACGTGTTCGTACAGTGCATTGTTGTATGATTTGGTGGTCATGTAACTATTCTTCATTTGCATGGGTGCTGTGAAGTTAGCCACCTCTGTTTTTAGGAGCCCAGAGTTAGTTTTAGAGAAGTTTTTCATGGTGGTTACCTTTGCGGGGGGGGGGGGTATGGATTTCCAAGGTGATTAGTTTGTGGTCGGATCTGACCAGGGAGGAATTGACTACTGGTGTAGATCAATGGTCGCCCATGTTAGTAATAACCAGGTCAAGGATGTTGATACCTCTAGTGGGGGTAAGAACAAGCTGGTCCAGGGCATCAAAATTAATGAATTCCAGGAAATGTTGGGCAAGTGTATTGATGCATGAGTAGTTTTCCCAGTTAATGGAGGGGTAGTTGAAGTTGCCCAGTATGAAAGGGTTAGGTTGGACCCTAGTATTCTCCAGGGTGCTTAGGAACATGAATTGTGAGTCTTGGGACATGGTTGTGGACCTATAGCAGTCTACGGCCTGAATCGCTGTCTTACCCAATGTTAGCTGCACCTGAAGTATCTCAGCTGCATTATATTGGCCTACCAGTCTGGAGGTGTGCGCATCCTTTATGAATATGGAAACACCACCATCTTTGGAGCTTCGGTCCAAGTTCTGGGGCTGAAAGGTGTGGAATGAGTTATAGCCTGGTGGTGCAGGGGTGCTTTCTGCTGCCTTGAACCAGGTCTCTGTTACAACACAAATGTTGATGTTCTCCATTTTAAGGAGCACTTCAAGCAAGTGCATTTTGAGATTTAGACTTCTAGCGTTGAACAGCATGACCCTCAGATTGCATTTGTTTGTAGCTGTTATGGTGGTAATTTGGTCTTTGGAACACCTCCTAAAAAAGGCACTATAGGAGTGGCAAGAACCTTGGCCAGTATCCAGAAGCCCAGGTGTGACAGATGCAGACCATCTCTGGCAAAGCATCAAGGTCTGTCAGTCATGTAATCCCAGGCAGACAGATACTGGATCCCCTTAGAATGACACCAAAAACTTAGCCAATTGTTGAAATCAATCATTTTCTGCTTGTACTGTGGTATCATTCTGGGTGATGGTAGGATGCTTCTCAGGGCTTGGGTCATACCCACCTGGGCTGCATAATCTGAGAGCTCCTCCATGTCTTTTTTTCATGTAGTCAAGGGAAGTTCATCTCAGGTCATTCACATCCACATGTACAATGACAGAGTCATGTTTGTACCTGTTGTGGGGCATGAGTGCTTGCATTATGTGGCAGATCCTGATGCCTGACAGGCAGCTGACTGTTACATTCTCCTTATTCAACCTAGTGAGTGGGACATCAGTGTGCCTTACCATCGAGTCACCTATGACTAGTGTGTTGGGCATGCTGTTTTGCCGTAGGAGCTTTGGTTGAGTGGCACACTGTTTAGGAGAGTTATGTGTCTCGTGATTAGTGTTGTGTTGTGGTGGTCAAGTGCATTTCTAACTTGGAGGTCTGTTTGGGTAGATTTTTATTGAGAGTCTCCATGAAGGTAGGTGTGTGGTTTGTGTTTTTATGTGAAGGCATTGCTGGTGTGTGTTCTGGAGGGCTATGTGTTCCATGTGGTGTGGTGCAAGTGTTGACCTTCTCCTCTTGACCAGCTGTTCCAGGCATGGCTGGAGAGTGTGTGGCTTCCAGTTTGGATATATAAGTACATCTCTCGCAAGTCTGAGTGTTGGGAGGTAAGAGGAGAGGGTTGTCAGTGTACATGAGGCAGTTGCTACATTGCCTCAGGATGCCCAAGTTCACCAGGTTAATAGGAAAAAGCACAGGGAACTGACCTTTAGACATGCCTGGAGGGCAGTGGTGGCTGGTGACTTCAAATTAAAGGGGGGCTGCAGGAGACAGCTGAATGGGTGGGGCCAATGGGAAGGGGTGTGACCAACTAGAAAGGGGTGGGGCTATGTTAAAAACCACAACAACTGGAACTTTAATTAAATACGCTGCCCTGGGTGCCAAACCATCATTATGAGAGTCCAATCAAGACAAAATGAAGTGTAGAAGAAAACGATATTTCAATGCATTGGCTACATGACAACTTACTTAATATCTAGATGGAAACGCAAAGGTTGTGAAGCATGAAAAAATAAATTACTTTTTAAATACATTACTGGAATGCCAGTCAAAAGCAAGTATAAAAAAACAAGCAGCACTCAACTCAAACCACTTCTCCTTGCACTGCAGTTCTAATTATAATTTATATTCAGCTTTATAAAATTACCAAGTAACATGCTAAAAGTAGCAACCTCTGTGATACCCCCACTTTTAAAAATGTTTCTTATCCAAAAAAGACCTGCTGCCTGACAACAACTATCTACTTGTTTTATGGGGAAGACAAGATCAAAGTAAAAATTGAACAGCAAACAAGAAACAAGATCAAGATAAATTTCTTAAAGGATTACTGCACAGGTTATAGACCACACATGATAGATTGGCATTCTGTTTAGTTTATGGGTAAAGCCTGCAAAGATGACTGCAAGTCTTCAACAAATGTAATGAGCTTCTGAAAATACTGTAATCATGTCCTTTATTACAAATACTGTCATACGCATTTCAATACCTAGGGCTTATAGGTTATATAGTTATGTAAATATTATCTGCATGGCAACAACAAAAAGGCTTTCAATGTTGGTAATTCTTTAACAGTATACTTATTAAAGCTTACTTGCATCTTACAATCTCTGACAAGCTTACCTGATTGTCATTAAAGCATTGCTACTTAAACACAGACCAACAGGGCACTGTGACAGCATGCATTTTCTGAATAAGAAGAAGCATAAATCAACAGTATAAAAATATGACAGAAAACCAGAACATTCTGCAAAATCAAGGACAGATGAAAAGCCACGGTCATACTTGTGGTCTACCTTGGATGGGGGAATGCTCTGCACACTTACACTGCATAACTGCTCCTTGTCTTGCTTGGACAGATCCAGAGCCACTACAATGGGGAGTGGGGTGCAACAAGTATGTCACAACTTGAAATGTCTCTGGCTGACGGTAATGGCTCTGACACTCAAACCTCTCAACCTCAGAGCAAGAAATCTGGACAAAGTCATACGTAGAAGTGGGACACAGGCCCAAAAATAAGGACAATCTTTAAATATTGCTCTTAAAAACTTAAAAATATAATAGAATAGCAGTAGGTATTGCATTAGTATGGATTTTCTAAAGGGTATGAAATCTGAAACTCAAATGTCTGCTATTATTTTCTAACTTCAATCATTTGCCACTAATTTTCCAGAAAACCACAAATTTATTAAAAACAGACCAAAAATGTGATGCAAAAATATAAAATTGTCACACAATACAGCTGGGAACCTGTCAAAGAACGGACACCTTTTTAATATTAGTACTCTTAACTTGAGCAGCTGACAAAATAAGAGCATCTACATGCATTTCTGAAATAAAAGTAATCTATAACTCTGATCATTACAGTTATTTATAATTGTAAACCCTCCATGTTTTCTTCCAAAATTGCCATTTTGTGGAGGGATTATTATTTATTTATTTTATTTATTTAACATTTATTTTACCAGGATAAGTCCAACTGGACATCATGTGTCCTTTTTCAGTGGAGTCCTGGGGAGAAAAGCTCCAAAGAAATAACAGTGTACATACATGCTTTAGTTAACAATAAAACTGGCATACAAGATAAGAGAAACAATGAAGTACAAAAAACAATTATGTAGAACAATAAGATACTCAGGAATAGTACCATTATTTACAATATATACAAAAAGTACATTTCAGGTGAGAGTATAGTGTATGCATTAAAGGCTTTAATGAGTCACTTACATATGGAAAAGTGGGTCTTCAAGGGGGGCGGTCTTTGCAGTTGCAGAGAGGGTTAGTATTGAGGTGTAATTTAAGAAGGCCTGTGAATGTTCCTGTGTGACTTTGTAGCCTGAGTTCAGGAGGGAGGGTGTTCCATGCTTTGGCAGCATCATGGGAGAATAAGGCCTCCCCAGAACTGTTATTGCATGGATTAACTCAATCAGGTTTTTGATACATGAACGTAGCTCCCTTTTAGGGTTGTGAAAGTTTAACATGTTGGCAAGGGCAGGGCATTTCCCCGGATGGAAGAGAATTTGATGGGCTATGATCAGTTAGTGGTAGCGTAGGAGGTTTGGAAATTCTAACCAGTGCAGTTTAGTTAGAGATAGGCAATTGTGGGGATGTGATCTATTATTGGTAGCGAACCTAGCTAGTTTATTGTAGCATGTAGAGAGTTTGTTCAGGTTGGTTTTGTTAATATTGGTGAGAACTGGAGAGGCGTAAAGTAGTGTTGATAAGAGATGAGTTTTGGCTATTGTTGTTCTAGTCTCAGGGGTTAGGAATAGTTTGCAAAAATATAGGCAACCTAGTTTTTTATAGACTTTAGAGATAGTTTGGGATATTTAAGTTGATGATCAATAGTGATGCCTAAGAGATTCGCCTAAGTTACTGGAGTGATGAGGGTGCCATTGGTAGACATGAGATTGTAAAGGTAGTGTTGCAGTGTTTGTTTGGGTGGAATAGTATTAGCTGTGTTTTTTGGGGGTTTAGTATTAGTTGGTAGATGTTTAGCCAGTTCTCTACCTCAGTGAAGGATTCTTGGGCTTTACTTTGAAGTAACTGGATGTTTGTTGCTGAGCAGATTAGGGTAGTGTCATTCACATACTGGACAATGTTGGCTTTAGTGGTAGCTAGGTGGAGATTATTTGTAAATATGTTGAAGAGAAGGGGGCCAATGATTGAACCTTGTGGGACATCACATGTGACAGGAAGTGGGGGGATAGGGAGTTGCCCCATTTTACAGATTGTGACTGGTTGTTTAGGTAACTGTTAAACCATTGTAGAGTGGGGTCATCAAGGTTGAGTTCTGCTAGACAGGTGAGGAGTTTGTTATGGGAAACTGCATCAAATGCCTTGGATAGGTCTAAGAAGGTGGCAGAGACCAGCTTTCCTTGGTTCCTGTGTGAGTTTATGGTACTGGAAAAGTTAATTAGGGCAGTGTTGGTGCTATGGGAAGGTCTGAATCCATGTTGGGTTTTAGTTAGAAGGTTGTTGGTTAGCAGATGGGTAAGGAGTTGGTGGTGGATACATTTTTCTAGAATTTTTGAGAGAGGTAATAGGATTGCAATGGGACGGTAGTTGGAGAGGTCAGTAGATGGACCTCCCTTATACGAGGTTTTCCATAATGAAGGAATAGTATGTAGGGCGATAGATCTGTTAATAAGTAGGGATACGGGGTAGGCAATGGCCTTGGATGCAATTTGTAGATATTTAGTTGGAAGACTGTCGGCAGCTAGGGTGGTAGGTTTGAGTTTAGCTAAGAGATTTTGAATGGTAGATGTTGGTACTGGGGTGAGTGTGAAGGGGGTGGAGTTAGTCTGGTAGTTTAAAGGTTGAGGTTGGGTTGTGAGTGATATTGCACTTACCAGGTTCAGTATTGAAGAGGTAAAGTAGTTATTGAAACTAGAGGCTATATGTGAATCAATACCTTTGATATCTGGGAGTGGTGTGGTGACTTTTCCAGGCTGGAGGATGTTCACTGCAGCCCAGAATATCTGTGAGTTGTTGTTATGTTTCCTTTGTAGGGAAATATAGTGGTTTATCTTGTCCAACCTGACCTGTTCATTTGCTTTATTTCTGAGCTCAGCAAAGCTTTGTCTAGTTTCGGGAGTTTTGTATTTTTGCCAAGTTAACCAAGCTTTGTCTCTAGTCTTGAGTAAGATTTTTGTGGCTTTGTTTAACCAGGGAGCAGGGTTACTTCACAATCTTATTGTTTTCAGTGGGGCTAGTTGGTTTAAAATCCCTAGGAATTTGGCATTAAAGTATTCTACTGCAATATCCAGGGGAAGGGTTTTTATAGGAGCCCAGTCACAGGATTTTAGGGCTTCTGAGAATTGTACTGGGGAGAAGTTTTTGTGGGAGTGGATTTGTAAGAGAGCAGGGGTGTTGGTAGATTTTAGTTTGTGCCGAAGGAGAAAGGTTGGGTTATGGTCACTGCGGGAATCAGGTAGTATCCCGGATAGGTGGTCAGTACTGGGCTGGTTAGTCAGGATCCAGTCTAAGGTGGATTCACGTTTGGTGGTTTTGTCAATTCTTGTGAGTGAGTGTATGAGTTGTACGAAAATATATAGATTTATGTGGTTGGTGGATATGGGTGAGTGTATGGTGTTCCAGTCTATGTTGACATCACCTAGGAGTACATTTTCCTGGGACAGGGAATGGGAAGCCCAGTGGAGTATAGATTCTAATGTCTTAATGTTGTCTCCTGGTGGTATATAAATGCTGAGTAGGTTTAGTTTGTATTGATTTAGTAGGATTTTGGTGAATAGGGTCTCGGCAGTGTTGAAATCTGGGGTTTCTTTTTGAAGTAGCTGAACTTTTAAATTGGATTTGTAAAGAAGGGCAATGCCACCACCATTTATGTGAGGTCTGTCTACTCTTATTATATTGAAACCAGGTGGTGTTATGAAGTTATCTTTAATGTGGGGATTAAGCCATGTTTCTGTAATCACTATAATATCTGGGTTATATACAGAGATGGTTGCATATAACTGTTCTATTTTATTTATGATACTGCGAATGTTTAGGTTTAGTATGAGTATATCAGTGGATTTGTGTTTAAATGGGAGATTGGGGTCAGGTGTGGTATGGTTGTTGTTTGTTGGGCCAGGGTTGGGGTGAATATCACCTCCTAGTAGTAGTTCAGCTGCAATGCTGGTGATGGTTTTAAGGTAGAATATAGTTAGGAAGTGGTATTTGAGGCTAAGGTGTTTTTTAGATTGTGAGGTATAATGGGTAGGAGAGGTGAGTTGTAAGATTAAAGGGTAATAGAGAATTAGTTGTGTGTTTGCCGGTATGGAGGGATTGTTTATTAGGGGTTAGCAACATTTTGAGCCAAAATTGGGGACAGTTGAGAGGTTTGGATATTCCTAATTCTATAAAGCGATTTATTTGCACTTACCTCTCATCCTCTTAATGCAGGAAATCTGGACAAGGCCAAATATATTGGGGGAACTTACAAATAGTTCTAAAAATTGCTCTTGTATAAACTTAAGACAGTTGATAGAATAACAGGTCTTGCTTTAGCATGCATTTTTCTGAAGGTTATGATGTCTGAAACTCAATGTCTGTCGTTATGTAGTGACTTCATTCCTAATTGATTTGCCAGAAAACCACAAATTTTATGAGGAACAAACCAAAAATAAAAGCAAAAATCTATTCATTCGGCAAAAATCTGGTCAGTTGAGAGTTATAGTTCAGCCGGGGCTGTCTGAGTTTGCTGCCCTTCTCCCCTCACAAAATCATGGTCGAATGGAGCCTTCCTCCTGCAGCCATTTCAATGTCCCATTCCTTGGTTATTTCGCTCCATTTACCAGAATCACTGTAATGTGCATACTGCTTTACTTCTGCGATGATTTGGATTTCATTTGAAAGTTTTATTTTGCATTTTAAAGCACAAACCCTAATAGATATCTGCTAAACAAAGCAATGCAAGTCTCACAATGAAAATAGACTTAGCATTAAAACTTCTCTGCCCTTGAAACTCACATTCATTGAAACAGTATTGAAACCCACATTCAAAGGAAATACATTTTGCCAGTGGCAGATAAAGATTAACTTTGGGCTGTTTTCAAATCATAGCCCCCTTGAACATGAAACATACACATGCTCTTTGATACACCTTCCTGATTGTATTAAATTATATTCCTTATACAATACAGTACAGTTGTTAGAGGGTATTTTAAATTTATTGTTTTGAACATTTTTCCAGTAAACAATGAAACAAAATGCATGCACCAATAATGTCAAAACTGCCCAATTCAGAACATTTCCATCATAAAAGTCTACTCAAACTTCTACAATCCACCAATACCAGTAAATATGCACAATCTCTGAAGAAATAAAAGTCATCTAAATAATTCCACATTAAAGAAATCTGTAACTAATGAAGAGGTTGCTGGTAGCAAAGAACTTTATATGATGTTATTCCATCTACAAATAAAGTGCCTGTTGCCCGAGGAATAAATTGCCTATGTTGCATTAAAAAAAATAAGCTAGTAATATCAACAATAGGGAATGAATGACAAACTGATAATAGGTTTATAGTTACTAGGTATCTTAGCCAAAAAGGACTGCAGCATCCACCCCCTTTTCAACACAGTACAGTATCAGCAATGCACCCATCTACTGTGAGAGTAGAACCCACAGCCTTCTGCATCAAAAGCAAGTACACTACCTGTTGTGTTATTAACAATGCAAGCAGGTTCAGCATAAGCAGTACTAAACTTTTGTTCCTCTGCAGCTCTCAGCTCCTTGTAAAATCTGTTCAACACTCAGCTGTATCTCTGAACATTGCAGCACAAGAAATATGGAAAAAGACAAAATTTATTGGGGGGGACAAAAGCCCAAAAATCAGGGACACATTTTAAACATTGCTTGTATAATGTTGGAAAGTTGCTAGAATAAAATGCTGTGTTACCACCATACATTTCACTGCCAAGTCTTGAACTTAGGGGACCCTGCGCAAAACAGTCAGAGCAACATACCACTATGCCAAATCAGCTGTTTTGTGAAAGAGATGAAGACTGAAACTTAAATGGCTACCATTTAGTGAATTCAGTTCTCACCATAGCTGTCAACCTCTTAGCACAAAACACCTGACCAAAGCCAATAATGGGAGAATACAGCCCCCAAACATATCCAAACATATTCAGTGAATTCAGTTCTCACTATAGCTCTCAAACTCTTAGCAAAAAACACGTGGACAAAGCCAGTAATGGGGGAATACAACGCCCAAACATATTCAGTGAATTCAGTTCTCACCATAGCTCTCAACCTCTTAGCACAAAACCTGGACAAAGACAATAATGGGGGAATATAGTCCCAAAAATAGGGACACATTTCAAATCTTCATGTTATAAACTTAGAAAATTGCTAGAATAAATGGTTTTGTGCCACCATGTACTTTCTGAAAAATATGAAGTCTGAAATTCAAATGCCTGTTATTTTTTATTTAACGTTCATTAACCAGGAAAGTCTGACTTGGAACAAAAGCCAATTTTCATCAGATCAGGGAGAAACAATCCAGACACATCTTTGTAAGATGGGAGGACATGCAGATTCCACACAGAAGGCACCCCAGCCAAGAATCAAACCAGAGAACCTGTAGCTCTCAGGCAAGAATGCTACCAGTGCACCACTGCACTTGTGACTTTGCAGAAAAACATACAGAAACCACAGATTTTATGAGGAGCAGAACAAATATGAGGCAAAAATCTGCAATTGTTTACAAAATGGTGGTGGGTAGGGAATTCAGGCCCTTGCCACCTGTACCCACCACAGTACAGGGTTCAGGCCTGAGTATTCTATACCCACCACCATGTGTTATCTCTAGCCACCAGTATATAGCAACTGGGACATTTTACACACACACACCTGAAAGAATGCTTCTGGTTTGCTTTCCGATGCTTCCTCCGCAGCAGCACAAGCTAATGGCTCCTGATTGCTTCCATAATGGCTTAGCCCCACAGCAGTAGTCCTGAATGCTTTCCTTAGCACAAGCACACTGAATGTTTCCCCCGCATGTACCTGAATGCTTCAGCAGCACAAGCTAAACAAGCACACTGAATGCTTCCCCCGTATGTACCTGAATGTTTCAGCAGCACAAGCTAAACAAGCACACTGAATGCTTCTCCCGTATGTACCTGAATGCTTCAGCAGCACAAGCTAAACAAGCACACTGAATGCTTCCCCCATATGTACCTGAATGCTTCTGGTTTCCGATGCTTCAGCTAATGGCTCCTGAATGCTTCCTTAGCCCATGCAAGCTAACTTCCAATTTGGCAATGAAGTCTGTGTGTTTCCCCGCAGGCTACAGCCTGCAGATGATGCAGTCTGGTGTCCTTCTGTTCTGTGCGGTGACAACCACACAGACTTCTGAATTGCAGGCCAGAGATGCCTTCCTCTTCTATCCGGACTGCCTAACACAGCAGTCTGGAGTACTGTGAGTACCAGGAACTCCAAGCAGGCATGCGTGGAGCTCCGGGACTTGTGATCTTTATTATTGCATTTTCTTCTTTCTTTCTACAGGTGGGGGGCTGCAGTCCTACAGTGCTATAGCATGAGCCACCCCTGCTGGAGGGGTGGGCATCAATAATAAGTACTGGAGCTGTTTCCTTGTAGAATGTTTAGTGCTGGTAGCACTTTTGTGTACTACATTAATTGCTACAAGAAGTCTGGTAAAGTGCTAAACTAATAAGCTAGTAAAAGTGCAAGAGAAGAGAGAACTAGTAACTCTAAGGGAAAATTGAAGAGCAGACTTTGGCACTGCTGAAATGCTTAAAAACAGTCCTGGATACAACAAGTCTGTATCTAGACTAGACTAGTTACAGGAAAGGCAGGAAACAAGTGCAAATGTGGGATTTTAAACCAGAAAGTTGAAAGAGATGGAAACAACTGCCCAAACGGCCAATAAGCTACAATTTCTCAGCTAGAAACCACTCCTCTTGTGGTAGATATGCTTCCTAGTGCTTACCACTCCCACTGACAAGCTAGAAGGCTTCCCTCCAACACAGAAAGGCTTGGGGGGCTCAGAAGCTTACAAACAGTCCTGGATACAGCAAATCTGTATCTGGACTAGACTAGTTACAGGAAAGGTGGGAAAGAAGTGCAGATGTGGGCTTTTAAACCAGAAAGTTGAAAGAGATGGAAAAAAATGCCCAAATGAACAATAAGCTACAATTTCTGGGCCAGAAATCTACCTAATGCTTACCAATCCCACTGATAAAGTAGAAACCTTCCCTCCAACACAGAAAGGCTTGGGGGGCTCAGAAGCTATTGACTTCCTTGTCCTATAACAGAAATGGGGGTGGGATCCAGCTATTCGCCCTAAATGTTCATCTGTGTGTAAGACTGACTAGTTTTTCTTAGTAACATTCCTAATTGCTTGGAAGTCAGTACTGTATGACATGAACATCCCTAATGTGTCCCTTTGATATTTCTGTGGCCATTCAACCTCATATGGTGAAGAAAAATATGGTTTGGCTTTCGTATGTCTGAGATAGACAGCCAACTGTACTCCCTCAATGATTTCTTTCTCCTTATATCCCCTCCTACTAAGACTCAGCCTCAAGTCATCCAAAACATAATTGAATGCATCATCTACTGCATGATGTCTACATATTCTTAAACACTGTCTTCTAGCAACATTCTGAAAACATGAGGAGGGTGCATACTTGTCCTATGGACATATGATGGATGATGGCACTCCTTGCGGTGGAGTTTAGTAGTGATTCCCCATTGTGTAATCTAGAAACATGTGCATCTACTGTAAGTATTCAATATCACTTGCAGAGTACATCATCATAAACTTAAGAAAAGTTGTAATCCCATGTAAATATTCTGGAAAATAATGCAATTCTACTACTGAACCAGTCCATAGAAAAAAACACATCATCAACAAAAGGATGATAGAAATATATATTTCTATTGAACATTTTCTAAGTAGACACACTCTCCTGTTCCCATTGTGTTAAGACCATATTGGCATAGCTATTGGCACAAGGTGTGCCCATCATACCTCTCAATCTGGAAACATCAAAAATCTGGACAACGCCCATGAAAAATAGTTACAAATCTGTACACAGATTAACATATAATTTGCATACATAATTATATAACCCCACCCACTTCAATGGAATCGTGGGATACCAACTTTCAAATGCAAACTGAAGAACAGACAGCCAAAATATGGCTGTAGAGTCCCCCTGCAACCATTCCAAATGTCCCATTACTTGGCTATTTCACCCCATTTACCATAAACACTAATATGCATACTGCTTTACCTCTACAATGATTATTTGGATTTCATTTAAAACTTTTATTTTACGTTTTATAGCACAAACACTAATAGACATCTGCTAAACAAAGCAATGCAGTCTCACAATGAAAATAGGCTTAGCATTAAAACTTCTCTGCCCTTGAAACTCATACTCATTGAAACAGCATTGAAACTCACATTCAAAGAAAATGCAAAAGTCATCTAAATAATTCCACATTAAAGAGATCTGTAACTAATGAAGAGGTTGCTGCAAACAACTTTATATTTCATTGTTTCATCCACAGTGCCTGTTGCCCTTGAAGAATAAATTACCTATGTTACATTTAAATGAAATAAGCTAGTAATATTGTAATAGGGAATGGATGTCAAACAGCTAACATGTTCATAGTTATTAGATATCTCTGCCAATGAGGACATTCTTAGGACTACAGCATCTACCCCCTTTAAAAGTACAACACACTACAGTATCAGCAATCCATGTACATACTGTGGGAGTAGAACCCACAGCTTTCTGCATTAAAAGCAAGTGCTACTAACCACATAAACAGACTTGGCATAAGCATCACTAAACTTCTATCCCCCTAAAGAACTATCACCTGTTCACAATAGTGAGAAAATCATTCTAGGTTATATTTAGCATTCATCAGACCCATTACAGACTACAATACCTCTTTTAGTATGTACCCAACCAGGCACATCCAAAACTTGTAATGTCCACAAAGACTCCTCACCAAAAGATAACAGGGTGTAAATAGCCTGTCCTATGCAGACCACCTCAAAGTCCTATCCCTGTACTCTAATAGGCTGTTGAGGGGTGATCTATGGCTACATAGAAGGAATTGTGATAGCCCTACTCTGCTGGACCTTGTGCATATCGGCAAAAGAAACAGACCAGAATTACTCTAAAGACAAATCTTGCCAGTTGGAACCAAGTGAAGCTGGGGTGGGGACATCTCAATGTCCATCAGGAAAATGCTCCCCCCCCCAGCAAAAGAGCTACAAACCAATTAAAACTGTGTAATGTAGGGGGCTGGAAATCCCCTTGCAGGCAGTGCTGACATCAAGTCAGTAATCTCCATTATATAGTAAAGCCATCTTAATGTTTTCAGTTAGATTTATGATGAAAAATTCTGTCACACTTAACTGAAAGTCCCATCAGGGTGGCAAGTCAGCATGCCCACACCTCTGCAAAGTATGACTGTGGGTCTTAACATAAACAGTATTCATAGGACCTACTGGAAACACAGGTTTGTACCTCAGAGAATAACCCTTCACTGGAGCAGGTACCCACCCTAAACAAATTCGAGTACAATTTAGACCACTGACTGATGAACAGAAAATTCATTCCTGGTTTGGAACCCATTTCTACAGTGGACACAGCCTGTAAATGCTTTATCTTCAGGCCATACTTACAAGTACCAAGGGTACTAGAACTTGTCAGAGTTGAGATGTTTGGCAAAGTTTAAAAAGGCCCCACTGGTCATTAGTGTAGTACACACCTATGGAAGAAAAAAAAAACACAAAATGGATCATGTAAAAAAAAACATTCCATTTCAATGGCTGATTTTTATTAAACCAGTTTCGCTACAGTAACTCTTAAGGCACTAAACAGCAGCTAGATAACATTCTTGAGAAATTCTACAAATTTACCATCAAAAGCTAGGTAAAGAGACTTAGAAGCCAGATCTCCAGCTTTGCAATGTAGCAAACTGGACCCTTCAGACTGCAAACAGCATTAAGTTTGTAGAAGCTTGGCAGATGATTGGCAATGTGGCCAGAATGCATTAAACAGCCAAGATGCTTGAGCAGGTTAAAGAGCCCAATGAACATAAACATATAGTCTGCTGCTGAAAAAAACAGTGTTCTTATGAGTGGCCTAATAAAACTTTTGGAAACTTTCCTATGACATGCTTAAAGCATAGATGTCTTTTGAACAGGATACTCGGTGTTAAGCCAGTGAGATACTTCTGTTCAGATAAACCGCTTTTCAGGGACCTCATTAACAACATACTTGGAAACTCAATCGAAAGTATGCTACACTAACTTACAAAAGGAAAGAACTTCCAGAAATCTTCTGATAACATGAATCCTTCCCTTAGAATTTTTTTAACCCAGTAACTAAACCCCCAGCCCCTGCCCAGCATGTGACCAAGCTCTAGTCTACAGACTACAATGTTTAATGAATTTTATCTGCATGCAAATGTAAAATCGCCTATTCAGGATAATGGAAACAATATTCTAGTTTTACTAAAAACTATATTACTTTGATGGTTACATCAGATTTCAAACTGCATGGGTTCAAAGAAATACAGTTCCACACCTTGCTTTGCACAGCACCCCATACATTACATGAACCCGGAGTTGGATGTGCATGTTGCTTTAATTGAATACAGAGCTGGTTAGCAACATCTCTTAGGGTTTGCAAAATCTGCTTGTTTGGCTTCTGAAGTGGCCAGTTGGCCATCACGAAATGATGTTTGATAATCTAAAAACCAATGGCTGCTTAGGCTGCAGAAAATGGTCGGAGCCTAACAGCTGAACTAGCAGTCTTTAATTCTCTGTCTCATGCATAAAGGAAATAGCACAGCAGAGAGAAAAATAAGGAGCTAGAGAGAAAAATAAGGAACTAGCAGTTTCTCTCATCTAATTCTCATGGAAGTAGCACATTTAGCCCTTAATAGTGCAAAAAGGTTTAATTCTCACGGAACAGAACTAAAGCAACCCTTAATAATACAGCAGGCTAGCGAACTAGCTGAAGCCCTTCAAAGTTCACAACTTCAAACACAGTGAGTCACCCCTTATCGAGCCCTTAATTCTCTGGTATAAAAAAATACTGGTCCTTCCTAACTCCTAAGTAATAGCCTTTTTTTTCTTTTTGCTTACCTGGAGGTAGGAGCAGCTCTGAGGGAAAGAAGAAGTGCACACTGCCTGAAAATCCCAGCATGGACCATTACCTGCACGTGATGACATCACGTTAGGAAAAGTCTAAAAAAAAAAAAAATTAAAAAAAAAATCGGAAATTAAAGGGGCCACTCAGGAATTCATGGCACCCCAATATTTTGCCGAGGAATTCAGTACAGTTGAGAGGTATGGTGCCCATAGTTATGCCCTTGGTTTGCAAATTATAAGTGCCATCAAAAATAAATGCGTTATGTTCTAGAATCGTTTCAAGGAACAGACAAAGCAAGTCTACCTCCGTCATAGTGTAAGAACTATGGTTGGTAAGGAAACACTTCACCATCTGAATTCCTCCCTGATTGGGTATCACAGTAAATAGTGATTGCAGGTCCAATGTAACCGTTAAGTACTGAGCTGGAACTCCTTCTGCACTCATAGATTCATATAAATCATTTAACAAATGCTGAGTATCTCGTAATATGAACTTACATCCATTAAGAACTGATCTAAGCATCCTTTCTGTGTATCATGAATAGTGGATCTGTCAGTCACCCCCTCCCTGCAACAATGGGTCTGAAGGGTAGTTTTATTTAGTTATTATTTATTTATTTACATTTGTTTACCGGGAAATTCAGACTGGACACAGGTCCTTTTTCAGCGGAGGCCTGGGAAGAAAAGCTCCACACAAAAGTATATCAACAACAGAGTTACATGAAGAACAATTGTTATACATACAATAACAAACAATACAAGCAATACAACATTGTAAACATGAACAACAGAGTTACATGAAGAACAATTATTATACATACAATAGCAAACAATACATACATTAGCAACATTGTATACATAGAATATGACACTTAGTAATGATCAGGGTATTCCAATATCCAGTTAGAGACTACTAATACTGGTAATAAGAATATTCATATAGTAATACGCTCAAAACAGATACTGTTATAAACTAATAGACATTGCAGATATTGCTATAAACTCAAACAAATATAAAGCAGATATTCCACAAGATAGTGGAACAATCTGGGAGGACTAAGACGAATAGCAGGGGAAGACTGAAGGAGTAAAAAGGGGGAGACTGAGAAAGTAGTAGAAGTGTCAGTGAAAAGTAGGTAGGCGTAAGGTAGCTGGAGATGTATTTGGAGATGATATGAAGAGAGGTACATTAACAATGTTAGAAGAGGGACTGAGAGATTGAGAAGGGTAGGGGAGGGAACCGGCAAAGCCAAAGTCTGTGGAGGAAAGATTGCAATGATTCAACAGTGGGAGGCAGGGTGGCTAGGGGAGGGGAGAGGAAGGAGAGGTAAAAAAAGGTTAGTCAATAGTCAGGATTGGTGCAAGGACATAACCAGTGACTTTTTAAGTGAGTACAGTTTTGAAGTTATTGCATAACGATAGTGTAGTTATAGGTGGGGGGGGGGGGGTGTTCCATAACCTGGATATTATGCTGGAGAAAAGAGCTTCTCCAGCTGAGTTCTTGGCTTTGGTTACTTGAAGTTGATTTTTGCTGCTGGAGTGAGAATAATAGGGGTCCAAGAATGGAGCCTTGGGGAACACTGAGTGTGACAGGAAGTTGAGAAGATAGGTAATTATGCCAAACAATGGATTGCTGGTGGCCAGTTAGATAGCTGTGAAACCAGTCTGTAACTGACTGTAAAAAGGATAGATTAGTGAGAACAGAGATTGGTTGTTTGTACGAGACCCTGTCAAAAGCCTTAGATAGATCCAGGAGTATGGCAGAGGAGAACAGACCATTATTTTACTGATGAAGGATAGTATTAGTGAAAATGAGCACAGTGGTAGTAGTGCTGTGGAATTGCCTGAAGCCATGTTGGGTACTGGAGAGTTTATTATTAGGAGGTAGCCCAGGACTTGAGAATGAATGCAGTTCTCAAATATCTTGGAATGTGGAGAAAGGATGGCTATGGGGTGGTAAGTGGAGAGTTCAGTGGAGGAGCCACCTTTATGGAGGGGTATAATGTGGGATATTTTCCACAGTGTAGGGACATAGCATTCTGATAAGGACCTGTTAATCAAGCTAAAGACTGGATAGGCTAGGGCTTCAGCTGCTATTTTTAGGTATTTGCAGGGGAGATTGTCAGCAGCTACTTTTGTAGACTTAAGCTTCGATAGAAGTTTTTTTTATGTTGGAGGTAGGTACTAGAGTAAATGAAAAGACAGTGGGCAGAGTATTTGCTTTTGATGTGGGGAGGGTGGGAGGGGGGTTGTGTTGTTAGACAAAGATTGATTTGTTTCAGTAAAGTGTTTATTGAATGAGGCAGCAGTACTGTTGCAGGAGGGGAGAGTGGTATGTCGGGGGGAGCAAACTTTATCTGGGTGGAGAATGGAGTTTATGGAGGACAGAACTGCTTAGGGTTGTGAAGGGAGGAGTTTAGGGAAGACTGATAATATTGTTTTTTTTCATCCTTTATTTGCTTTTTGACCCTATTGCACAATTCTGTGAATGACTGTCTGGAGGAGGGTTTTTTTGTTAAGCTCCAGTGTTCCCAGGCCCTGTCTCTGACTTTCATTATTGACCTACTGCCTTTTTGTAGCCAAGGGGAGTACTGTGCCTTGACTCTGGCATTTCTTATGGGGGCATGTGTGTTTAAGATGTTTAGGAAGGTGGTAGTGAAGAACTGAACAACTTCATTCAGACTGAGGTAGTTTAGTGGTGACCATTTACAGTTTTTAAGGGATGAGATAAACATGAGAGGGTTAAAGTTTACCCTGTTTCATATTTGTTGATGGATGATGGGTTTAGCACTATTTAAGTGGTGTTTCAGAAGGAATGTTTGAGCATGGTTACTGAAGCTGTCTGGTAGGTAGCCAGCTAATTATGACTGAGGGTCTTTATTGACTAATATCCATTTGACAGTAGAATGTTTGCTAAGGGATTTTAATTTATCCGGGTAGGTGACTGTATAAGTTGGGAGAAACCATGAAGGTTTAGATGGTGGGCTGGATGATTGTTGCTACAAGATAGCCAGTTGATATTAAAATCACCTAGAATTATAGTTTCACGGGGAAGGGAATGGTTAGCCCAACTGAGGTTTTCCAGGAGTGAGATGTTATGACCAGGTGGGAAGTAGCATCCAATGATGTTGATTGTTTTATTTGAGTTTAGTTTGAGGTTTGCATATAGGATTTCTTCATTTCAAATTTTGGGGCTGATGTGTTAAGGATCGGAATGTTTAGGTGGTGTTTAAACATTAGAGCAACACCACCCCCTTTCTTGGAGAGCCTATCCACCCGAAGTATGTTAGAACCTGCTGGGAGTATTTCCTCACTTTTTAATGTGAGGTTTGAACCAGGTTTCAGTCAGGATGAGTATATCTGGGAAGTATAAAGCTATGTTGGCATGGAGGTCATGGGTTTTATTGGTTATACTTCTGATATTTAGACTCAGGAGGAAGAGGTCAGATGGCTTTCTGTTGGATGCTAGTTGTGAAAAATAGCAACTATAAGGCAGGTTATTAGGTGTGGAGTTGGAGATGTTTGGAACAGGGTTAGGGTGGATGTCACCACTGAGGGTTAATTTGGATAAAGCAATATACATAAGTTTTATAAATCTGATAATTAGTCTGTCATATTTTAGGGATATTTTTTGTTTGTATGTAGCAGGCGACTGATAGAGTCGTGGGTGCATTGGGATGGTGATTATGCTGGTATGACAAGAGTAATAAGTGGGTGGGGGATGGATAGTGGTGAGAGTAGTGGTGCAATGAAAGTGGTTGGGTGGGTCTAATATGGTGTCTTGGTAGGATGTAAGGTGTGCAAGGAGAGAGCAAGTAAGGAGTGGCAGCATGTTATGTAGTGGCATAGTTTTATCAGTTGAAGAAATTAGCTAGGAAGTAGGTGGAGTGCTGTGGGTGATAGGGGAAAGAAATTCTAAGTAATGTTATTATTGGTTTGCTGGTTGTTGGGAGGGATTAGTGAATCGAATAAATGTAGGAGAAGTGGGGGTGGGTGGAATTTGGGGGCAGGGTAGGGGAGCGGAGTGAGCCAGAATGAAGCAAAGAGCGAATGGTGTGGGCAGACCCAGGTCAAAGGAAGAAACAATGACCAAGAAAAACAATCACCTGGTCAACCTGAGGAGCCAAGGTAAGTGTTGAACAAAGTGTTGGGAAGCCAGAGATGCAGTTTTAAAGCCTCTTAATGTCCCATTCACCTTCTGTTCTTAATAGGTTCATAGGTTGGTACTAGGCTATCGGCCCTAGGGCCTATACAAGCCAAGCCATAACAATTCCCTGGCTATTTCTTCCCACACTATTTATTTCTCTGGACCCCTGTCTAGCAGGGTGACTGACGTGACCCCCGGGGTGAATTTTCTTTCTCCCATCCAATCATCAAGGTTCCTTTTGAAGTGGGCCAAAGAGGCGCTCTGCTTGACATGTATGGGCAGTCTATTCCAGAGTCTGGGAACCTATCCCTCCAGCATGATTTGTTTATTGTGATGACAAGATTTAGATACCTGAAGTGTGTGGCTCTGAGGGATTGGGATTTCTTTAAGTGTAGCATGTCCAACAGCTCTGGGTTTGACATGGCCTTGTATGTTAAGCAGAGATCGCCTCAAAGTAGATGATATGCGACAGAGTATAGCTGGAGTTTTTTAAGATGGTCAGCATAGGGCATCTGCTTTAGGCCTGTGATTCATTTAGTGAGGTATTTCTGCGGCCTTTACAGTTGTTGCAGATGTCTTGAGAGGTACATACCAAATCCAAATGGGGTGTTGTATTCTATAATGGGTCTAATGAGGGATGAGTACAGTGGGAAAATGACCTCCTTTTTTTTCTGGATGTAAAGCCCTTAGTAATCAGGTGTGCCACATAGAAGGATTTCCTGACTGTTGTGGCGATGTGGTTATTGAAGGTGAGACCACTGTCCACCTGTGTCCCTAAGTCTCTTATCACACTTTCGGTGTTTAGTGTACTGCCACCTATGTGATAATTCACAGGTACATGTTTTTTACCAAAGGGGATAACTGTACATTTTTTGGCATTGAGCTTGAGCCCATGGCTCTGGCACCAAGCATCTGTTTCTGTAAGACCCTTTTGTAGAGTATCCACATCATTTGAGGATTCGATAATGGCTCTCAGTTTGCAGTCATCTGCAAACTTTGTTAGCCAGAGTCCCTTAGTGTTGGACTGGACTTCAGAGAAGTAGATGCCAAAGAAGAGAGGTCCCAGAACTGAACCCTGAGGTACTCCACTTGTCACTTGTCTGGAGCTGGATTTGGAGTCAGCTACTTTTACAGTGTGGGTTCTGTCAGTAAATCAGTTGGCAACCCATTGAGTGACATAGGGATTAATGCCAGCTTAGTAAGTTTATCTATGATTCCAGAGGGGGGGTGTGTCAAAGGCCTTGGAAAGGTCAGATAGGCTGTGTGGACTGCCTTACCCTCATCCACAGCTCTGGAGACTGATTCGAAGATGTCAGTAAGATTCAGGAGACAAGATCAGCCCTTCACGAACCCAAACTGGGTGGGGCCCAGTGTTTTAAGGTTGCCAATGTCTTTGTTTATAAGTTCCATGATAATACTTTCCATGGCCTTGCAGATCAGGCTCGTCAGACTGATGGGGGCGGTAGTTCCTGGGATCCAAGGTGGATCCCCTCTTGTGCAGTGGGATAACTCTAGCTGTGAGCCACTCAGTGGGCACAAAGCCTGAGGTGAGAGTATGATTAAACATGACACTTAGGTGAGGTGCCAGTTCATTTTGTAGTTCATGTAGTACACAGCCCAGGATGTCATCTGGTCCCATGGATGCTGTATTCTTAGCTTTGGAGAGTGCGTTTTTTACCTGTGTGGCCATTATTACCGGAATTTGGCAGTCTTCTGGTATTGAGATGGGCCATTAAGGGAGTGAGAGGGGGGTGAAGTTGGCACTGAATCGATCTGCCAGGATATTGGCAGCATCCTTGGGATCAGTATATTTAATGCCATTCTGTTGTTGCTCAGAGCAGATCTGAGCATTGCCATTTAGATTCTTGACATAGTTATAGAATGCCTTGTGGTTGTCTTTGGAATCTTTGGCAATTTTATTTTCGTAACTAGCTTTGGAGGATTTTATGAGGGATCTCAGATTCTTACTGAGGCTGGTAAGGGAGTTTTTTGCATCCTGGGATTTTCCTCTTTTCTGCAACAGTTTTTTCCTTTTGTTGAAAAGTTTGTTTATGGCAGGGGACCACCAGATTGGCTTCTTTTTTATGGAGGAGAGCATCTTGGTTCTATTTGGGATGGCACGATTCATGCATGAGTGGATGTGCTCGTACAGTACCTTAGTGTAGGACTCAGCAGTCGAACTTTCAGTTCCCATCTGCATGGGTGTCATGAAGTTTGTAACTTCTGACTTGAGTAGCATGAAGTTGGCCTTGGAGAAGTTTTTTATGGAGGTTTCCTTACTGGGGGGTGGGGGTGGGATGAGGATGTTAAGGGTGATTAGCTTATGGTCTGACCTGATCAACGAGGGGGTGACCATAGGTGTGGAGCATCTATTTCCCATGTTGGTAATGACCAGGTCTAGGATATTGAAGCCCCTGGTGGGACTATGGATTAGTTGATCCAGGGCATTGGAATTCATGAATTCCAAGAACCATTGGGCAAAGGTGTTGGTGCACGAGTAGTTTTCCCAGTTAATGGCAGGGTAGTTGAAATCACCCAGTATTAGGGTGTTTGGTTGTATATTAATATTTTCCACTATGCTTAGAAAGGTGTAGTGAGAATCTTGGGGCATGGTGGGAGATCTGTAGCAAGCTAAAATTTGGATTACAGTCTTACCTGGTGTTAGTTGCACCTGTAGAATTTCAGACGCATTGTGTTGGGCAACTAACCTTCTTCTTCTTCTTCTTTTGGCTTTTCCTGGTTAGGGGTTGCCACAGCAGATCACCTGTCTGCTCATGATTGGCAGTAGAGTTTTATGGTATCGAGTTTCCAGCCTGGTGCCCAACCTTCCACAGAAGGCACACACATGCATGCACTCACACCTAGGGCCAGTTTAGAGTGTTTAATCCACCTACAGCATGTCTTTGGGATGTGGGAGGAAACCGGAGCACCCAGAGGAAACCCACACAACCACAGGGAGGACATGCAGACTCCCGTACAGAAGGCACCCCGGCCGAGGATCGAACTGGAGAACCTCTTGCTGTGAGGTGGCAATGCTAACCGCTGCACCACTGTGGCGGCCCTGTTGGGCAACTAACTGGTGGTGTGAATATCCTTGGTGAATATGGGCACTCCTCCACCTTTAGTGTTTCGATCCTGGTTTGGTAGCCAAAAAGTGTGGTAAGAGATGTAGCCTGGTATTGGTATTGCAGGGATGCTCTCTGGAGCCTTGAACCAGGTCTCAGTTACTGCACATATATTGATGTTCTCCATTTTTAGGAGTGCCTCGAGAGAGTGCATTTTGAGGTTTAGACTTCTAGCATTGAGTAGCATTACCTTCAGATTTTGCATGCTTGTACCTGTTACGGTGGTAGTTTTGTCCTTTGAACTTTGCCTAAGAAAGGCACTATAAGGGTGGCAAGAGCCATAGCCAGTAACCTGAATCCCAGGGGTGACAAGTGCAGACCATCTCTGGCAAAGCATCTTGGTCTGTCGATCATGTCGTCCCAGGCAGACAGATACTGGATCCCCTTTAATGACACCAGGCAGGTAGCATGTGGGGAACTAGTCAAATCCAGTAAGGGGAAAACAGAAATCTTATAGACTGCAATGAGGGGTAGTCGTGCTAGTGAAACAGTATTTAAAAGGGGAAGAGAGTACAGAAGAGAAAGAGAACCCTACCACAACTGAGGTGACATCTAGGACAAAGCAACCTGGTTTGTGTGCATGCCAGACTAAGGGAACAGTACAAACAAGTCCTTAGTAGGGAGGGTTAATTCTACATTCAGGACAGACATGTACATACACTTCATGCAAGAGTCTAGGAGCTCCGCTTTAATTTGGGGATGTTTCTACTTCAGAGTGAAGACCCACCTGCCAGTTTCTTTTTCTGTTGTATTAGGAAGGGGTCTTTGCCCAGAAAGCTATTGGGGAGACTTCAGGCAGGAGTCTAGGAGCTACGCTTTAATTTGGGAATGTTTCCACTTCAGAGTGAAGATGCGCCTGCATTTGGTGGGATGTTTATGTTTTCTTGGCATACCTTGCAGTATAGGGACTATTTGGATTCTCAACTATACAAAAATCATATAATACTGAGGTGATGATAATATCATTGGAATGACATTCCTGGAGCATGCGGGTTACTACGTCACACTCTAAACAAATATCTTTAATGTCTATAAATTTGTAGGTGTCAACTTCAATCGACACCTCTTTCATAGTTAGAAAATAAAAGTCTCTATCCATAGCCACCAAAGCTAGGAGACTGAAGTGCTGATATCTGTGGGTGTGCTTTTAAGAAGTGTTTTAACTAATTATGGTTGCTATGTTACAATGAATGCATGAGATGTAATTGGAGAGTTTGAATTTTTAGAGTGATATCATTACTATATTAAACTCTGTTTGAAACTTGATTTTACTGTGGTCTGACAAAGCTAGTATAACTAATGAAAGTGCTTAACTATTTGTTACTTACACCTGGATTATTCATTAGTGAATAAACACTTGGATTTTATTTCTATTTTTGTTCCTGCTGTGTCATTCTCAAGTCCAACAAAGTGCTGTGTTTTGGTGCAGGTACATACACATTTTCTACTGGATTTTTGCTGTTCTGCACCATTAATTCTTTGGAGGTCTATTTTCTTCACTGTGATTGTTTATTTCTCCCCCATTGGGGCATGGCCAAGGGTTTTACTCATGAATTGTAACTGGACTATAACCCTGCAGCTCCACTGGCTGACAGAAGGAGTGAGAGGTTACAGAAGTTTATTTGTGTCGACTAATCCACTACTACAAACGTGACAACAATTGGGAATGATGAAGAAGCTATGGTGAGTGAGCCTTTATGTTTTCAAGAGAAATTTAAAGCTCTAGAACATGATTTATACCATTTTAAGAAGTTACAACTGCAAAGGCTACATTTTGAGGCATGCATAGAAATGCAGGTTATACCTTGTGGGCTAAGACTGTTTAAGATACCCACATATGGAACACAATATCCAGATTTGTTAGCGAGGTGGCAGCAGATTAATCTGGACAGTAGCTTCAACTATCTTAAACTCTTCATAACTCATTTTCACCATATTGAACTAGAACTTGCTGTTAATATCAAGAAACAGAAAGAGAAATTATATGACCTCATGTCCGCTGATAGTGTGGATCTGGCCCTTAGGGAGGTCATTAATAATGTATATGTCTTTGAGCATAAACTCCTTCAACAGAAAAGGAAAAAGTTGGATAGGGATGTCCATGACTTTAGAAACAACCAAGTTTTTGCATGGCCCAGGAGTATAGATGCAGACACTCATGACAATCATAGCAGAGCAATAAATGATACTGATGAAGGGGTGTGTCTGGCTCAATACGCCCCGCTCAGATGAGGGGAGTCCATAATATTGATCATGCTGTAATGGCAAGTGCTGATCTTGCAGCCAATTCATCCCCTGATAATGCTGTTGTTCCACCCCCACAGCCTCCACATCCATCTCATGAGATGCTGGTCATAAGGAGAAGAGTAGCTAATACCAAGGATTTGTTTTTTATGCAGCTACCATTGATCTCACAGGTCTACCTGACAACAGTGATGCGCTAAAACACTGACAACGAAATCACCGACACCACAAAACCGAAAGTTCAGAAACACGAAACGTCACATACCTGACAAACCACAATCCCGACAGTCAATAAACAAAACAAATCCCTTGGCCAAAAAGCACACACACAACACTAGCACACCAAAAACCTTACAAACCTACACTGAACCTTACATACACAACTATCTATGCACTAACCTTAACCTAAACTCTAACACTAAGGTCCGTCACTATCGCACACTCACCTAACCCATGCCCTAACCCTAACTCACTTAACCCGCCCCTATCCCTAACATCTGTCACTATCGCACACTCACCTGACCTGTGCCCTAACCCTAACTCACTTAACCCGCCCCTAACCCTACAGACCATCGCTATCGCACACTTACCTTACCCACACCCTAACTCTGACATCTGTCACTACCGCATACTTACCCACTAGCGCTCGTTTGACATGTCGGTGTTCTTAGCATCGGGATTCTCAACTGTCGGTCATCTTCGTTGTCGATCTTCTGGTGTCAGTCTTCTCATCATTGGCATTTCAAGCTTTCGGCATTATCAGGTAGACCCGATCTCACAGCAGAGGAAGGACCAAGTGCAAGCAACCAGCAGATGAGGTGGGATATCAATCGATAAAAAGGATGCGGACGCCCATGACCAGTCATTAGTTTGGAACATTTCAGAGAAGTGTTTAACTGGTTTTGGACTGTCTGTCTTTGAGAAGGGACTGACCTTTATTGCAACATAACCAGCTGATTTGGCTGAGACTATTTCGGACTTGAGGTTGTTTATTAGGAACATAATGCTTAAAGTAATGTATAATGGCAGTGTGCAAGCTGAAAGTAATAGACCACTTAGGAAACCTAGCCTGTTTGTTCCATAGAATTCACCAGTATTAGAAGTGTTTGGTAAAATATGTGAACATGATATCATTGAATTATTGCATGATAATAATAGGAAGAAGGGCTTTGTTAATTTGTCCTGTGATGAACAATTAGCGTTGGAACAACTGTGGTTGGATTCCACCATTGTAATGAGACTTGCTCATACGGGTGGTACTTTAGTGGTTACGGATAAAGACTTTTATTTTCTAACTATTAAAGAGATGTTGAGTGAAGCTGACACCTACAAAGTTATAGATATTTATGTAGAGTGTGACATAGTAACCAGCATGCTCCAGGAATGTCATGCCAGTGATATTGTCACCTCAGAATTATATGGTTTTTCTATAGCTGAGAATCCAATAGTCCCTATACTGCAATGTATGTGGAAAATACTTAAACACCCCACCAATCCACCTTCCAGACCCATTGTTGCATGGAGGGTGTGGCTGACAGACGCACTTTCCATATATGCAGAGAGCATGCTTATAATAGTTCTTAATGAATGTAAATTCATATTGCAAGATACTCAGCATTTGTTAAATGATTTATATGAATCTATGAGTGCGGAAGGAGCTCCAGCTCAGTACTTAATGGTTATGTTGGACCTGAAACCACTATTTACTGTGATACCCAACCAGGGAGGAAGTCAGATGATGAAGTGTTTCCTTGCCAAACCGGTCTTACACTGAGATGGAGATAGACTTGCTCTGTCTGTTCCTTGAGATGATTCTAGAACATATTTATTTTTGATGGCACTTATTATTTGCAGACCAAGGGCGTAACTATGGGCACACCTTATGCCAATAGCTATGCCAATATGGTCTTGGCAGAATGGGAAGAGGAGAGTGTGTCTACTTTGGAAATGTTCAAGAGAAATCTATATTTCTATTGTCATTTTATTGATGATGTGTTTTTTCTATGGACTAGTTCAGTAGTAGAATTGGATTATTTTCTAGAATATTTTCATGGGACTACAACTTTTCTTAAGTTTATGATGATGTACTCTGCAAGTGATATTGAGTACTTAGATGTACATGTTTCCATATTACACAGTGGGGGGATCACTACTAAATTCCACATTAAGGAGTGCCAATGCCCATCACATGTCCGTAAGACAAGTTTGTACCCTCCTCACATTTTTCAGAATCTTGCTAGAGGGCAGTGTTTAAGAATATGTAGACATCATGCAGTAGATGATGAATTCAATTATGGTTTGGATGACTTGAGGCTGAGTCTTAGTAGGTGGGGATACAAGGAGAAAGAAATCAATGAGAGAGCGCAGTTGGCTGTCTCCCTCAGACATACGAGAGCCAAACCATATTTTTCAACACCATATAAGGATGAACAGCCTCAGAAATATCAGAGGGACACATTAGGGATGTCCATCCCATACAGTATCGATGTCCAAGCCATTAGGAATATTATTAACGAACTGGTTAGTCTTACACACAGATGAACAGATAGGGTGAATAGTTGGAGCCACACCCATTCTTGTTATAGGAATAGGAAGTCACTTAAAAGAATGTTGAGTTTTCCAAAGAACTCTGCAGTGAATCCCAGGGAAGATGAGGTATATGGAACTTTAAAGTGTGGGAGCTGCAATCTTTGCTCATTTGTAGATGAATCTCTTGTTTACACATCCAGACACTTGCAAGCAGTTTTGGTTTCACTCTCAAGGTGGTTGCAGTAGTAAAGACTTGATATGCCTTGCACATGGTATGCAGTGCAAAGTTTTTTTATATTGGAAAGAGAAACCGTGAATGTATTAGAGATAATCTGTATTGTGCTCGAAATAATAATCCCTCAAGTGCAGTAGGAAACATATGCTGCAGTTTGTGGGACATACCTTCACATTTTTGATTATAGACAATATGAAAGTAAGTGGGTGTTAAGGGGACATAGTTAATGACAGTGAGAGAACTAAAGTCATATGGATTTTTAAACTACGAGCCAATAGAGGCTCTGGGTTAAGTGATCATGTTCCCTTTAAACCAATTTTGAAAGCTAGGAGACTGAAGTGCTGATATCTGTGGATATGCTTTTAAGAACTGTTTTAACTAATTATGGTTGCTATGTTACAATGTATGCATGAGATGTAATTGCAGGGTTTGAATTTTTAGAGTGATGTCATTACTATATTAATCTCTGTTTGAAACTTTATTTTACTGTGGTCTGATGAAGCTAGTATTAACTAGTGAAAGTGCTTACCTGTTTGTCATATACTTGGATCATTCATTAGTGAATAAATGCCTGGATTTCATTTCTATTTTTGTTTTTGCTGTGTCATTCTCAAGTCCAACAAAGTGCATATTTCAGTGCAGCTACATACACATTTTCTACACAAATTTGATTATAGTGACCATTATGATATGTATTCAATGAAACTGCATTCTAAAATGTGTTATTGTAAATGTTGATGAATGAATATGATATCTTGAAGCTTTTCTTCCCAGGCCTTCACTGAAAAAGAGAACCTGTGCACAGTCGTTGTTTCCTGGTAAACAAATATCAGTAAATAAATAAAAATAATAAAAAAACAGAAAACTGTGTACAAAGGAGGTTTTTTTATCATTAAATGCTAGCTCATTATATTTATCGACCTGGAAGTATAGCTTTTAACTCTCGATAATTTTGCAGAATATCCAGATTTTTGCCTCAGACTTTTGGTCTTTTTAACATAAAATGTGTGTTTTTTTGGCAAATCATTAAACATTAAATAATGGCAGATATTTGAGTTTCAGACTTCACAGCATACAAAATGCATGCCAAAGTAAAACCTGTTAATCAAGTGACTTTCTATGTTTATAAGAGCAATATTTAAAATCTGCCCCTTATTTTGGGTCTTTGTCTCTCTATTATTTTTGGCTTTGTCTAGAATTCTTGTGCTACGAGGTTGAGACTTATACCTGTAGGTCCCACTGAGCCATGACTCCATTTAGTGAAAGGACATGCAGTATAATAGCCATCTATATTAATAAAATGCAAATGTTATCTTCAAATGTGAAATCATTTTAATAATTTTGCTATAATTATTACTCAGTATACATATCATTTCTCGGTAGTAAGTCTTCAGCATTCATAGGCAATCTTTTTATTTTTCACTGCAGTAGTGATTCAGCTTTGACATTCTAATCTTGCTATGCATCTTAAATCAGTGGCAGGAGTTTCAACATCTGGTCTCATACAGTTTTGCTGTACTGGTAAGTCAGTGCTGCTGTCCTTGCGATTACTGAGGTAGAGCTGGTTATGACTTCTTACACAGCAGACTGGACACACACCATCTCCATGCAGTAGGATGTATTGGTGTTTATTGCTACAGTCTCTGCCACATGATTTGTGATAATGATGAGATTCTAACTTAGTCCATTACATAATTAATGTAAGTAGTGGGATTCAAACCCATAACCTTCCCAAGTAGTAGAATCGTGCTTGTTTCTTGAAAGTTCCTAAAAGCAACAAGACATCCAATAATATCACAAAGCATTACACATGCCTCTATCTGAAGTAAGCCATCTCATTTTATCTCTCCCTCTTTCTACAATCTTCTCAAGACTTCATTCTCACTAACAACTGTCTGTATGCCATGTAAACATTCTTTCCCTACTCACACTAAAAAGATAAATTGTACTTCAACCCTTCCCTACACACAAATGTTCTTTTAATATTGTAATTTTTTTTCTGAACTCAAGTTATTAGCATACTTCTAAAACTACATGGGGAATCCCTTCAATTCTGACAACTCAAAAGACAAGAAGATTCTGAAAATGCTCTGCTGATAAAACTTATAAGGAAAAGTAGGTCTTCTGATAGTGGTGTTTGTATCAGACAGCTGCTAGTTATGGATGAATGCATGCCTTTGTACTGGCTGTCAGAGGAGTTTGGTGGGATGAGAACGATACCCTAAGTACTTTAAAGGTGTGTAAGCTACTACCAAAGCACGCAATTGCAGAATAAGTGGCAGGAAAACGGAGGAAGAGAGCCAGCGTGACAGGCAGGAATTTAATCATTTACCGATAAATGATGATGTGTTTATATCCTCAAGTTTGAGATAAGGAAGGTTATGATGGAAAATACAGCATTACATATCAAATGTAACGAGAGAGATATTACTTAATATAAAAACAAAGTCAGAAATGGAATCGTTTTATTTATTTATTTAAATTTGTTAACCAGCATAAAACTGAGGTGCAAACTCTGCCTTGGATAAAATAAAATATAAAATAGACAGACATTTTATGTACATATAAAGTGACTAGAGATGATGAGAATGAATTAAAATAATGGAAGTCAGATACTTGCATGTCGGACAAACTGAATTCAGATATATATACACAACATGCAAATTAGGAAATATATCACTGCAGTTTGGGACAGTACCAGTTAAATAAGACAGAGCAAAGGTTAACACTTAGACTGACTGATCCAGAAAAGGTCACTCCTGACAAACTCAACAAGTAAAATGCCTAAATGCAAGATTTTTCAAAAAAAAATGGCAACTATTTCCATGTTCGGAGATTCTCCACAATACATTTTATTTGTAAATACATTCAATTCAAGGTTGAACAATTAAAAAAATCTTTCTGTCTGACTCCACTCACTCAGAGTTGTGTGTGGTGGATTTTCCACCATACCGTTTCATGTGTCAAGCTTTCTAAGTGTTCCTCAGTGAAGTGACAAGCCCAGTTGTAAAACAAGCAGGGTATGACAGAGTAGTCTGACTGTGCTGCTTTGTCTTATCTCCAGAGTTCACCCTTGACCATGGTAGCTGCCCGAGTAGTTTACTTGTTCTACATATAGCCACCTGAACTTGCTATGTGTACTCTGGTTTTCTTTGTACTGCTTAGACTGATTTACTTTGGGCTCATCAGGATGATTTACAGAACATAAATAAATATTTACATTTCTTGTGTTTCTTGGCACTTTGAAAGCTAAAGCTACACAACCTGTAAAATATGACCAACAATATTGTTGTCTTTTATTTATAAAGTGCTTGACAGTTTATAAACTGCCTGCATCAGCTGAAACATCTCAGTCCAAGTTACTTCATTTTCTGAACCTTTCAGGCATATTGCCTAGTATGTTACACTGTGCTCTCTATTGTCCCTTTGGTAATTTTTTTAATTTGATGTTTTGTAGAGGCTGATGCATGCTAAAGCATGAGGTAATGCTGAAACTCAAATGTCATGAAGAGAAACAAGATATGATTAACATTTTAATGAAACCTAGAAAATATCAGTACAATTATGTATGCATGCTAAATACTAATGACTTTATAAACACAGACTATATACTTTGAAGCAGATAAGGACTGTTTGTCCTCTGCAGTCTTCTTATGTTTTTTATTATGGAAACTGGCATTCCTGTTTAACCAATAACCTGCACTCCTGTAATTCATACTAGAATTGTAGCATGTCAACCCATTCCAGAATTCTCTGAATGTAGGACCGATACAACAAGATTCCTTCCTATAGCTGACATTCCATTTATGAAAGACAAAGGGTGAGATGCCAAAAACAGCTGAGATTATGCATAAGGCCACTCGCTGTGGAATATGAGCATAAAAGTGGTATAATGTGCAACTCACTAAATATAAACAAATTGCACTAGCAGCATACTAATGAGGGTAACTTTGTACAAGCTCACGTGATTTAAAAAAAAAAAAAAGAAAGACCGTGGAGATTTCCAGCCCACAGCAAAAGGATGCCTAGGTTAAAAGACTATGACTAAAACTTCAAAAAATATCAGTGGCATTGCTTTTATATTCAGCAGAGAAAAAGATTGTGAAAGATTGTATTTATGTCAAGCCTCATGATACAACACTGCACAGAATGAGATAATAAGCTGTTGCCAGGCTGGCAATATGCAATGGACAGTGAATCATGATGCTGTGCAATGTTTCATTGTGTCTAAGACCAAAAGATCCTTAATAGATACTGCATCAATACTGAGACTTTGGAGGAAGTCTGTAACATTTGCAGAGCAAAAATGGAAACAAATGATGGTTATAGAAGAGTGGTAATGCTGGAGACCAAGATATCTGGAGCATTGTTAATTTTGGCTACAGACATCTTCCAGAGGACCACTGTTGACAATATGGGAATATCACATTCATTATCATCCCGGATATTTTTTAACTTCTTGGATATCATGTTGTAGTATATTGCTAATTATACAATGATCCTCTATTAATATTCCAAAACGTGCATGCTGATTGGCCAGCGTGCCCGTTGTAAATCCCACAATATACCAACGGAGAAAGGTCCGGTCGCCCAAACTTTTTTCCGTTGGTATAAAGTGCTCAAAACATTTTTTTTAACAAATAAAAAAGAAAAAAAGAAAGAAAAAAAATGGAGCAATCGAGACTTTCTTTTCTCAGTTGCTTCCGATGCAAGTCCCATATGCATGCTCAGTACATCAAAACAAGGAAGCACTGTACCACAACCAGTGGAAGAACAGTAAAGCGCTATTATACAAAGACATTATTTAAGAAAAGTAAGTATTTTTTTCTTAAATAATATCATTGTATAATAGCAATAACCAACTCCGTGGTTGTGGTATATTGAAATTTACCTACGGTTGGCTTTATTTAATCACTCGGGCTTTGCCCTCATGATTAAACCACACCAACCATGGGTATCTATACCACACCACGTCGCCAGTTATTGCTTAAGTATATAACATTCCATGAGACACATGCAGCACTTCACTATGCAAACATTTCAAAAAGTTGCTGGTTTGCTTATGGTGCTTGGAGCCATAGACTGCACATGTAAGATAATACAGGAATTTACAGGTCCAGGCTGCCTATGTTACATTAGTCACAAGGGACGCTACAGCATTAGCTGCCAGTTTATGGTCAGTGGTATAATCACAAATACATATGTCACCTTGGCATTGTAAATATTGCACATATCTGACAGATTAGTGGTCTCTGCTGTCCATTTACTAATGATCTATACATAGTAAATACTTGGTCGTTATGTGTTACAGTTACCAACTAACAAATCCTGAGAGCACAAACTGAAATGAACATCTGCCTCACAGGGCACTGAATAATGTAAGTCTACATTGTCATTTCATAGGAGATGCTATTTACCTCCTGCAACCATGGCTGATGATGCCCATAAGGCAAACAGCAAAAAAGAAAACACTGCCTTATCCATGACCAGACCTAGAATATGCACACCCTGTTTTCTGGTTGCTGAAGTAACATTTTTAGTGTCTGGAGCTCACTTAGGTGACAGATGATATGCGTTCCTTGCAAAACTCTCCACATGGAACTGGTGAGCAGTATGCAGCACAACATACTGCTGAGTTAGCTATACTAGAAATGCCACAACCTGTTGTTTCATCCACCCAGGCAGCATCACACCCTCTACAGTATAGCAACAAAATGGAGAAAGAGATTATTGGTCAAATGCTACCCTCTCCACATAACACCCAACATGCCCTGCATTGGTATACCCAACAGAGTCAACTTTTGCTACATATGGGAAGCCAACAGTTTCTTGCCCACACCCTGCCACTAAAAGTAAGGTGATGTTTCCAAGTCAGGTGTAGCTATTGTAAGAAGGCACGTCATCCACACCTGCTGCTGTGTAACCTGGGAGAACACTGCACATCACACAAAACCACATTGATTTTTGGTTTACCTCCCAGTGCCCTTGTGTCTGAGAGAATAGTAATTGTAAGTCTGAGGTACAATTCTAAAATCTAACTCTAAATATATGCACATACTGATTGAGTGCCTCAAAAACATCTATAGCAACAACACACAGGCAAATATATATGTAACAGTCATGCATGCATGTGATGTGTAGTACATCACAGCATTCCACATAACAGTAATGGATGTGTACTATCACATGTCCAGTTCACTCACCAGACAGTCACAAGTACAAAACTAGGACTGAACCCATATGTCTAATCACATCCAAATCCCTACCATTGCAATATATCCTTACAGTATTGTTGGCTACAGTTGTGGTGATAGTGAACAGCTGATGGTGGAAGTGAGGACTTTATAGCCAGTGTTATATGTACTGAATAAATCTACTTGGCTGCATGTGCAGGAAGAGGTGCATGTTAATGACTGTGGAGCCAAATAGCCCTGGCTGCTCCTGGGTATCCTCCTTCTAAATATAGGCAAACCACTGGTGGCAGCAGACCAGGTTGCAGACAGACAGACAGACTGACAAACACACACTCACACACACATACATACACACACACAAACACACACACACACACACACACACACACACACACACACACACACACACACACACACACACACACACACACACACATGCTCAATCATAAACATATGTCAAAGTATGTCTTGATCTGTTTGTAGTACAGAATAGCTCTGGTTATCACTCCAAAATTGTAGGCAATGGATGTGCCATGTGCAGAGTCTGCTTAATGCTTAGGCACACTATTAATATTACATGTCACTTCCACAGTTTGGTAAACAACTCTGGCAGTCTCATGCACCACCCTGGACATGATTCTCCTTAGTTTATCCAATTCTGACACAATTTGATGATATCTGCCATGCAGGATGGCATGACTATACCATTTCGGAGACACTCTGTGTCATCTATGTGTGGATGCAGAAAGTCAAGTGGGACCATCTTTTCTGAAAAAAAATGTTATAGTGCCCATTGCATTCAACATCCTGTGTCCAACAGCCGTCAGTCAGCATCCAGTGTTTCACAGCTACCTGACTTGGGTACAAGAGAGCCAGACCACATTCAGTGCAGTGCAGCGATGAATCAAGTGTTCTTATTCTCAAAGTGTGCCTGCATGTACAGTGCAACACAGCTCATCTGTCGAGTGAAGTTAGTACTGTTGATTACCCCAGCTTGTTCAGGTGATTGCCTTGTGCATGTGTGTGTGTGTGTGTGTGTGTGTGTGTGTGTGTGTGTGTGTGTGTGTGTGGCCATGGATATGCTGGCCAGATGCACATCCATCCCATGGCTATTCAATAAAGTCATCAACTACAGCCGGGGAACATGTTACATCATGTCCATCACTGTCTTGATTGCCAGAGCCTACTTCATGCCCATTGAGAAGGTCACCACTAACAAAGTCATCAGCAGACATACCATGACTCTCACAGATATCTCACTGCACAGATTCACCCAAAGAAGCAGGTGAGCCCATTCAGACCTCATATCATCCATGTTGACAGCTGGCTGGCAACTAACATTTTTAATGTGGGTGGTCTCATTACATTTTACTAGAACCCTCAACCTCAGACTCATGCAGTTTTAAAACAGGGACTGGCAGAGTAGTATACCCCATACCTCTCAAATGTCCAAATTTTCACAGAATGTACAGATTTTTGCCTCATAGTTTGGGTCTTTTCCTCAGAAAATGTATGGTGTTCTGGTAAATCATTGAGGACTGAAGTCACTAAATTATGCCAGACATTTGAGTTTCAGACTTCAGATGCTTCAGAAAATCCATGCAAATACAAAATATGTTATTCTATCAGCTATCTAATTTTGTAAGAGCAATATTTCAGAACTGTCCCTGATGTTGGTTCTTTGTTCCTCCATGAATTTTGGCTTTATGCAGATTTCTTGTGCTAACAATTGAAAAGTATGGTGGACCCTGATACATGGGGGATCTCTGAGCCAGAGCCTACCTCAGAGCAACTGCTGATCAAAGCACTGCCACCAACTTCATATAGTGCCTTCAACAGAACTAGGCAGATGCACCTATCTGAAAACTCATACATGTATAGTTCATGCCAGATGTGCTGCGTGAACTATTACTGCATGCAGAAATAAAAAGCAAAACATGCACATACTAGCTGTCAATGCAACCATGTAACACACATGTACCAGTTTAGCATCCCTGAGTCATGCACATCAGCCAGGCCAGAATGTGCCTGCATACTCACTGCATCTACAAGAAGCAAACATAGTATGTAAAGTGATAAGAAGCAGACAAGTGCTAATGGAGATTCTCCAGCAAGCACATGGGATGTGACAGCTGCTTTGGTTGGTAGTAATGGTCCTATTAGGAACACTGATTTGTATATATGAGTCTGTGCAACCTGGAACAAATTTGTCATTGGTGCATCACACAAGCTTATTGAGGTGATAGTTTGCAAACCTACCTGGGACATTGAACTATATGACCCCATCATGTGTAAGGATATCAACCTATGTCACAGTGGAAGAATCACAGTAAAAGAATCAAATAACTTCTCCTGTAGAGTTAGTACTGATTTGTATATATGAGTCTGTGCAACCTGGAACAAATTTGTCATTGGTGCATCACACAAGCTTATTGAGGTGATAGTTTGCAAACCTACCTGGGACATTGAACTATATGACCCCATCATGTGTAAGGATATCAACCTATGTCACAGTGGAAGAATCACAGTGGAAGAATCAAATAACTTCTCCTGTAGAGTTAGTAATGCTGAGGCCCCCACCCCCCAATCCCACCTGTTGACATTGTGGCTATGAGCCTTACCATGTCCTTTGTTGTGTCCTGTCATGCATACAACATAGCTCTTAATGACCTTATTGAACAGTAAATTCATGGTTCCTAATGGCATTAGCACTGGCCTGCATGGCTATATATAGCCTGTCCCTAGCTGGTTTGCATCCAGCATGAACTAAAAACATGGGAACATTTGTGCACATGTTTACCACCTACCACTCATTACCCTGCCTGTTTCATTGTGATGCAATGATGACGACATAGTACTGTAACTCTTAATGAAGAGAAATGACCAATTATTTGTAACCTTGGTATGTACACCTCACATAGATTATCATCCATATGTTATGCAGGGGCAAGCTCCATAGACTAATCAGAAACACCTTGCAATGACATCTAACTGCTCAATAGTCCAGTTTGACATGTTTAGCACAAAACAATGTACGTGTTGATCAGCACTATAAATCTGTCCACTTCAAGATGAAGCCTAGTGTCTGTGGTCTACCAAAGAGAAAACATATGCAACACACAGGCCACCATCACCCTGAAAATGGAGACATTAAAAGTAACTAAGCAGTTGCTCAGTAAGAGCTGTGTTTCTGTAGTCCTAAATGCCTGTGGTAGAGTGTATCCTATACAGTGTAACAATACTGTCCACTAAAAAAATGTGGCATAATTACTCACGATATGGCACTTCCAAAGACTTGTGCTGACTGAAGATCCACAGAAATCTATAACTACCTCACAGTAACACAGAAAGTCTACAGTAACAGCATACATTAATAACTCTGCCTTAGCACATGAACAAGGGCAGACAGCATGCATGCCAGACTATCAAGACAGTATATTATGATGAAAACAGCCAGCTCATCTCACAGACCAGACGAAAATGTTGAAAATATATTAAAATCACTTATGTTATGGTTGCAGCAGCACAGAACCTTGGCACTTTGACTTGCAATTTCAGAAATGTTTATACTCCTCCTGAGTGGAAATAAATATTGCATAGCTATTGCATAGTTCCCAAATTCTTCATCACAGCCCTGTGATCAGAGTTACTTTGAGTCAGGTGATATGATAGAATAAGCATCACTTTAATGTTTGACATGATACAAGTTCAACATTCTCTCATGCCAAACTAGGTCTGAAAGTTTACAACATGGCAGTGACACAAACATGTTTGTTGTCCATTAACAATTTTGGTCTATATGAGACCACATATCTTACTACTAAACCTACAAAGCTGAGTAGAAGGTGCATGCATGTGTGGCATATACACACACATTGGCACAGCACATCTAGCATGTATAACCCTAATCACAGAAAATATGTATACACCCAGAATTTGTCATAGCAGAACTAATTAATATAGATGTATGCAACCTAACTGATCTAGATCCCAATTGGTTCCATTGTGTGAAGGACACATCTGTCTCCTGAACCTAGTAAGCTTCTTTGAAATGGCTATTGAGGCTTTGGACAATCGTCACTTAGTAAATTCTAGTTGCAGTGACTAAACCAAAGTTTTTGACACTATTCCTACACTGGTACTATTGAAAATTTAGATAACGTTAACATAAACCCTTGCATTGTTTATTGGATTGCAAATTGGCTACCCAACAGCTCCCACATTGTGAATGCTGTTGGTAACCTCCCTTAACCTACAATTGTAACTAGTTGTGTACCAAAAGGTTCAGTGATGGGTTCTATCCTCTGTGGCATTTATTTTGCGAACATCCATGCCAGTATCAAGTTTGCTGATGACTGCAAGTAGGGCAAAGCTATCTGCTCATCAACTACTACTAAACAGCTCCAGCAAGGGCTGTAATGTGTAAAAACCTGATGTAGCAAAAACTGTCTCATGCTAAATGCAAAAAAAAAAAACTGTTCCCAACTTTTCCGACTTACATGACCATAAGAGACTTGGGTACTTACACATGGAAAACTCTTTCTGATTCAATTATCATATCTCCACCTTAGTCAGGAATTACTTTCATGTAACCATGTTAATTTCCAAGGGAATATTTTCAAGATCCAAGGAAGTTGTCATACTCTGTACTCTTCCCTTATTAGACCCATAATCAAATGCAATACCTCCTTTGGCGTGTAACCAAATGTTTCTAATCATGAAAATTAAAGATCTTAAATCCTTTGGCAATCCCAATAGATTTGCATTAATCTGTTTATACTCAGTAGCCAACCAGCTGCTGCTACATGATCTCTGTCTTACTTTTTTATCCATAAAAGACCCAGTATTATTGATTTCCTATATATATTTTATATATATATATATATATATATATATATATCTACACACACACACACACACACACACACACACACACACACACACACACACACACACACACACACACACACACACACATATATATATATATATATATATATATATTTTTTTTTTTTTTGCCAAAGCAGTGGCTCTCCAAACACTTACACCAGGGACCTAATTTTCAACAACAAATACAAGTCCCAGTGCTCCTGACCCAGTACGCTGCATCAATACATTGGTGCTATCTCCCTCCTAACTACCCACAACTTGAAAGGCTTGCAGCATAGGAAGGATCTCCCTGCTGAAACTGAAATACGGAGAGTTAAGCTTCTCTGCCCCTCAGCAACCTGCTTATATAAGATTAATATTGTGAAACATTGAACTGTTTTATTTGAAGCCCTGGGTCTACAGCACTGGAGGTGTCCCTAACATTTTATTAATGAAATCCCTAGTACAACTAAACTTAATTCAAATAATTGTGAGACTAGACATACCATACAAGAAAAATGAACAACTTAAATACATTAGACTAAAGGACTTACCAGCACAAGATATAGGACAATTTGGTGAATTTAAACTGAAAATCATATCATAAAACCCTGAGTTAGAACTATTTGGTGCATCTAAACTCCATGCCTCACCCTACCCCCAATTCCCACCCCCCCACTACTGCTACATTTATACTACTTTAAACCACTCCCCTTATGTTAACTACCAATCACTGCCTCACACATTACTAAACAGCCCTTTCCTCTCGAGCCCATTACCTTCTCTCCCATTCCTCCAAATCCTGTTAGCACAGTCAAACCCGATAATTGGCAGCCCCCTTTACATAATGCAAACAAATAAAACAATACTAATTATCTTACTTCCTCTACTATTTTTATTCTATCACCTTACTGCCTATGAACATAAATTTTATCTACGTATTCACTACCCAAAAGGTCAAACAGCCTCCCATGACTTCTCACACAAGACTACACACTTAACCATCCTCCACACACCTGATCTACCACCCCCAACAAAATGTTACCCCTATAAAGCCACCAAATGCAATCCTAAAGACAAAGACTATATAAAACTAATAAACAAAATCCTAAAGCTTAGAGTATCCTCTCACTATAACCTTATAATACATGGGGACATTCATCCCACCCCTGGCTCACCTACACCCAATAACCTTCCCCTACCACAACCCCCACAGTCAAGCTACCCCAATTTACTTCCACTAGTTCTCTCTTAGCATTTCACCTAAATATTAGAAGCATTAACAATAAAATTCCCAACCTGCACGTCCTCCTAGCAGCCCACTCCCCAGACATTATGTGTCTTACGGAAACCTAGCTTAAACCAACTACTACTGATAATGAGATATTACCACCAGGCTATAATATATACCCACTAGACCACACCACAAAGAAAGTAGGTGGGATAGCAGTCATTTACAAAAATACTCTGTTAATAGAGAAACCCTACAACTGCCCCAATTCAATAATGCAGAACTCCTCATAACCAAACTACAGATTAACCATAACAAATGCCTGAACATCATCTGTGCCTACATTCCACTAGGTAACAATATAAATACCCTAGAGGATATCCTCTATTGGCTATCTACTACCTATACCCAAGAAACCATAGTTCTTGGTGACTTCAATACTGATTGGCAATCCTGCTCCTCCAAACCCCCCATCACCCCTATAAACTTATCTGGGTTTAAGCAGACTATAATCTCTCCCACTAGGATCAACAAACCAACTGGCAAGGAAAGTATCCTAGACTGGATATTAGTCAATAACCAACCCCAACTATACACAGCTGGGACTCTCCCTGATGACTTTAGTGATAATCTAACACAAGGCAGGCACCCCCCAACAGACCAAATACAAAACACTTAGAAACAGGAAGAACTTCAACCCTGCTATTTTACTAAATGAATTAAAGGCAGTTGACTGGTGAAAGCTAAAAAATCTATCATTAGAAGAGGCCATAGCTTACTTTAACACTAAATTCCTAAGTATCCTTGATTCCCATGCACCAGCACGTACTATAAAAACTAAATCAAACACAGCACCATGGCTCACATGGATACCAAGTCAAAAATCAAAACTAGAAACAGAGCCTGGGCCAGCTGGTGATCAACCAAAGCCCCACTTGACCATTTAAAATACTGCCAACTCAGGAATGAAACAAAAAAACTGTTCTACTAGATAAAAAAGCTACTACCAAAATCTCCTACATAAACATCAAAACAACCCTCAAAAGTTCTGGGCAGGCTTAAATCAGCTTCTTCATCCAGGTCAGTCTACCACCCCAACCGCTGCAAACCTCACCAATAATTCCCCAGAGACCATAGCTGGTGCCTATAATAACTTTTTCACTGAAACAATCCAATCCCTAGCAAATCAACTAACCCCCACAAATTTCAAGCCCACCTCCAATCTACTCAGTAATCACCCCCAATTTAGCTTCCAACCCATGTCCACTTTTATCAAAACACTAATAACAAAACTAAAACCTACTACCCTCTCTGCCGACCTTCTCCCTGCAGTGTACATACAAATAGCTGCAGAGGCCATTGCATACCCCATATCTATCCTGATCAATAGAAACTTATCCAAAGGTGCTATCCCCTCCCTCTGGAAAATATCCCATGTTATCCCACTCCATAAAGGTGGAAATTCCACAGAATTATCCAACTATAGACCCATTGCCATTCTTTCCCCATTAGCCAAAATAATGAAGAAATGTGTACACAAGCAACTAATGCACTACCTTATACAGAATAGCCTACTGTCCAACTCCCCACATGGCTTTAGGCCACATCACAGCACCACTTCTGCATTCCTTTCCTTTACTAATGCTATAAACCAAAACAGGAATGACAATAGGCTATCCTTGCCCTCTTTCTTGACCTATCAAAAACCTTTGATATGGACAACCATGAACTCCTCTTTCTCTCTCTAAAGTCAATTTCTTTGAATAAGCACACAGTCCAGCAGTTCCAGTCCTACCTGACTGGCGGACAACAGGCTGTATTATGGCAGGGCAAACTGTCAAGCCAGCTACCTCTCACTCTTGGTGTCCCTCAAGGCTCCATATTAGAACCACTACTCTTCTCTATTTTCATCAATAACCTTCACACTGCTATCCCTAAAGCTACCTGCATTCAATATGCAGATGATTCCACTCATCTGCTCAGCCACCTCCCCATCCGACCTGCAAATCTTAACCCAAAACACATTTAGCACTATTAAAAACTGGCTCTCCAACCGTCTACTGATGAACCCCAATAAAACTAAACTTCTGCTCTTCACCCCCACTAGTAGCTCCACTCCATTTTCATTCTCTATCACATCCAACAATGGTACCACTATCTCCCCAGATACCCATACTAAGCTTATAGTGGTTATTATAGATAATAATCTTAAATTTGACCTACAGGTCAACAAAACCATACAGACCATCAATAAGAAGCTTGGATCTCTGTATAGAAACAAGTAATTTTTAACCCCACTGGCTAGAACTGCAATCGCCCGGTCGCACCTACTCTCTACTCTTATTTATGCCTCTCCTGTATTCTCAAACCTTAATAAATCTGGATTGAGTAAGCTCTCCCACAGCTACAACCACATTGCCAGATTCATGAATGGCTCCACCTATAGAACCCACCACTGCCAGAACCTGAAACAACTAGAGTGGCTAGAACTTCCCAGCCTAATTCAATTAAATCAACTCTTAATAGCACACAAAATTCTTTACCACCCTGAGGTTACCCCCTCACTTATAAATATTATAAAGCCATAAAACAACTTGAGGTCACTCTGCTCTGCCAAGAAACTACTGGTCCAAACCTACAAAGCTAATAACTCAGCTGGTGAATCCCTGTTTGCCAACTTTGTTGGCAAAACCTGGAATTCACTGCCAAACTATATAACCCTTCAATCCTCCATATGTCTCTTCAAAAGATGCCTCAAACAGTATTTCAAAGTGAACTGGCTTTGTCCATGTACCAGTCCTGATTAAGCTATTAAATGAACTCATATCTGAATAATATCTTAACGTTTAATACTCAACTACGTTCTGTACCAATCTGATGATTTTTTGCTTTAATGTGTCAGACCATGTAAATTGTGAGGCCCTATTGGGAACATTACTAAACCATTACATATAACTCTTTGCCTTACATTTTCTATGTATCTAACTTGTTGTGTAATCTTTGTAATATTGTCTATTGGAGCTTTTCTCCCTGGACCTCTGCTGAAAATGAACATATATCCAGTCGGACTATCCTGGTAAACAAATGTAAAATAAAATAAATAATAAAAAAAGACACTGTAAGATGTCCCAGCCTATGGAATAAATCACCACCGCTGGTCAAACAAAGCACTTCTATGATTTCTTTTAACTGTACTCTTGATGACTGGATAGGTAGATACAAATTTACACCAGAGTTATAATGTATGGCTTTGCTCAACTTGGGAAGTGAGCATTGTGAAGTGCTTGAAAAGATGGCAAAAATATTGTGAGTGTAGCCAGGAATATTATTGTTCCCATGATCTCTTGCTTAGCAATGCTCCTGTGTTATTATTATGAACTGAATGAGTACTGCTGCAGTTCATTTTTAACGTGCTTTTTTTCTGCACAATGCTTGCCAGCCATGAACTTCATTTCTTCCAGTTGTCATCACACCCATTGGTTCTACTAATTACCAGAGTGAAAGCTGATTGCAGGGAGGAAAACCACCATCCATGCAGCCATCAGGAATTTCTTTCTTTATGGTCCCTGTCCCTCCCTCAGCAGTTAACTTGTACATTTGCAGATGTGAAGACCCACTACACCTTTCTCTGTATGTGTGCACATACACATATCTGCATTGAAGACTACCTTGCAAATGAGGTCTGTCAGAGCTATACAGGGGTGATCAGCTCATACATGCACTTGGCTGCTAGCCAATCACAAGTCATCCGAGTCATAGCCAAGGCTTTATCCCTCTCTGCTGCACAGGTGAGTACTGCTGTATTTCTTGTAATCATTACACATTAACAGTACAGGTGCTGCAATTTCATGAAGCTTAAACACATGTACATCATTGGCAGGCTATGCTTGTAATTTCCCTGCCTTCAATGGATTTGGAGATAACTATAATTGGACTTTCATGTGTATATGCTGTGTTAACGCATTTGCACCTTGCTACAGTATACAGCCTCTGTACTGTGTCCTTTTGTAATTTTACAGTAAAATGCAACATTGGTGGCACACCTCTGCCCATGAACATGTCAGTGGTGGCCCTGCTTCACATGCATAAATGGGGCTACTGTTAAACACATTCCAACTCCACATGTCATATGAAATATGTGTGCTAAGAGGTATTACACATCACAGGACATGAAATCATGAGCTTCACAATTTGAAGTGTGAGACACCAGCTCAAATCTAATGTTACAGCAGCATTAAATATACTACTGATAATGGACTACTAGCCCAAGCATGCAGCAACCTGTGTCAGTGTGGGCTGGCTCCATGACAAATTCTACAGCAGCATGGCTGAATAGCCCCAGAATTAGAGACACAGCTATAATGAGCCATGGCCACATAACAGCGGCTGTGTTTTCTGTTTCACACTCTGACACATACCTATGCATTCATAGGTGCATAGGTTCATAGGATAATACTAGGCAGGTCAGGCACCGTAGGAAGTATTAGTGGTAGGTTTATCTTCCATCTTGATGCAGATCATACTACTAATCTCTGTGGAAAATTGATTTGAACCCATCCAGTCATCAAACATAACTTGAAGGAGGATAAATACACAATTTAACATTCACAGCATGTTTGTTCCACAGGTAGGAAATCCTTTGGGTAATGAACCCATCAATGAAGCTCTGTTTATGTTCCTAATATTGCCAGTGTTCCTGGAGTGGAGAAGAAGTAGTAAAACAGGGCCATTTGTAGCCTGAAATGCAAGAGAGAGATCTCCACAGTGCAGTCTGTATGAGATGGAAAAAGAAAGTCTTTTAGTCTAGCCTGATAGCTAACAGAACCTAACTCCTTGATTGGTGTGGCTAGGAAATACTGTGGTGTATCAATCTGAGATACGTGTTTGGTGGGATACGTACCAAGCAGAGCATTATATTCAGTCATCAGACTAATAAGGGGGACTCCAGGGGGACTCACACTTTTTATTCATTCATTCATTCATTCATTCATTCATTCATTCATTCATTTGGGTATCTTTGACCAGAGTAGAGCACTGATCTCAAAAAGGCCTTTTCAAGCTCAACCTGGGGAATACAACCATAATGAGGAATATATTGATAAAGGGATAAACAATTACAGGAAATATATAGACATTACAGAAAATATGTAGAAGAAATCATAATGTAAACATGTGATCAATGGTAAAATTAAACATAACATTGGTGAAGTACGTAAGAAAGAGACAGAGCATACCCACATTCAAAATATATTAAGGAAATATTTTGGGGAAGTTGGTGAGAATAGGATAGGCGTAATAAAGGATAAAAGTGGGATGGAAGGAGTGGAGAAGAGAGGGAAGATATGAGCTTATGAGGTATGGAAGGAAATTCACATCTTGTGAAAGCAGGATTGATGGAAGTACTGTGGAAACATGTGCAATGAGCCTGTTTGAACAGATAATGTTTTTGTCTCTCTGGAAGTTTTTGAATGCTTAGTTGGATTTTATATAATCTGCTATGGAATCCCATACTTATGGAATAGGCATAATGATCATCATTAGATCACTGTTGTAGTAATGTAAACTGTGGGTTATGTCCTTCTAAGGATTTGACAACAGGACAGCTTCCAAAGTTTAAGGGCACCTTCCATGCACACTAACCATTGAACAGCTCTGTGAGAGTGATACAAGACCAGTGGATAAGGTGCCAAACCTTCAGAACTTTCTTGCTGTCAAAATGTTCTCTTCCTTGCAGACTTCAAAGGATCAAGTGTCATCTACCTAGAGCTTCACCAAGGCTGGGCAGACAAGTACCCCATTGGAGAATGCCTTCCACTTTTTCAATTTTTTGTGAAGAAAAAAAATCTTTTCTGTCAGAAATTATTACTAGAGCCAGGACCAATGTTTCAGTGATTGTAAGAGTTCCTTTTTGGTGGAATTATATTTAAATTACTATTTTTGTGAGAAAAAAAATAATTTTGTGAAAAGTTATATAGCACTAAAACTGGTTTTGGGGTTGTCTACCTCAAAACTTTTTTTTTGTAAGTCAGGTTGTTACACAAGCTGTCCAGAGTTCTGCTATCCACGTGTCAGACACTGATTTTCGTAGATACATAGATCAGGCTTTGGGCTCTTCGGTTCTTCCCACCCTAATCCAAAAAAAAAAAAGATAGAAAAAGGCTTTATAAGAGCCTTTGCTCTTCAAGATAATTCCTCTTCAATGCAATGTTTGTTCTTGTCTAATCTAATTGTATATTTTCAATCTATGTCATATTGTTATATTAATTGGTCTGCGCTATATTATAACACATGTAAACTTATTATCTACTTAATTTTGTAACCTTGATTGTTTATGGAGCTTTTCTCCCCAGGACTCCATTGACAACAGGTTCACATTGGCCCAATGGACTATCCTGGTAAACCAACTGCAAATAAATTAATAAATAAAATTCATCTCAGCCGCCAATGAGTGACTCTGCTGCAGCCATTTCAGGTACCTCAGACCTCTCATCACTTTGTCTTGGTCTTCAAGATGATACTAAGGACTGAGGGACAGGCACATCCTTTGCAGCTGTTCAGCTATCCTCTTCAGGTAAAGTAGAACCACACTTCCTGGTATCAGTGGAGGGAGTGGAAGATACTCTACCATGAAGCCACATTGAGGAACTTGATTCCTGGGGAAGGGAATGGACTTTGGGCCAGTCTTTTTCTGTGATATTTCCTAGGAAAAGAAAACATAAAGTTAGGCACTCCTTCTCTTGTATCACATGGGATAGGCAGGGAAGATTGGCTTTCAGTCTTTATATAGTGACTCCTCCGGGTCTATATTATATGGTCAAAGAGACTTTTCTTCGAACATATAATCATCGACACATACAGAGCGAACGCTCTAAAGCGCGAATGGCTATGTCCATGAATTTTTCCCTCAGAAAAAAATTCACGGGGCCATACACAAAAAACACAAACTTCAAAACCCTAATCAAGTGGGGGGCTTCACCCCACATACCCCATGACATGGGGGGCTGTGCCCCACATGCCTCCCAACTCAATATACCAACTTCGAGATCACTCTATGTTGGGGAAAAGGGGAATTTCTGATAATGGCCAACTGAATTTTTTTCAGAGGAAAAAAAATCCTCGGAAGTGGCCGTTTGTACATTACAGTGGCCCCTCTTTATGTGTCAATGATTATATGTTCAAAGAAAAGTCCCTTCCAGCATATAATATAGACCCACTCCTCCAAATTTGAAAAGAAAAAGATTTTCCTCTCTCTCTCAGATTTTGAGTCTCAGTCTGAGAGACATGAATTAGATTTAAATTGCATTTTTTTTAAGTTTCTACCTAACAGGAGGGGGAATCTGACCTGAGAAAAGTTTTTCTTCAGATTCCCTTCCTGAAGAGTTACAATCTTTTCATACTATTGGCAGAGTTAAGGAGTCATTTCAGTGGGAGCAAAAAGAAATTCTAAAATCCCAGCAAAATTATATGGCTTATTACATGATGATTGTCCTCATCCTGCAGCTGTTCCTCTTATTTTACAAGCTTTAGGGGATGCTTTCCTTGCCACCAGCAGTTTGCCTCACAGTCAGATACCTGTTCTGAAGAAGTCTGATAAATTATATAAGGTTCCTCAGACCTCATATTTCTTTTTTGAACCCTAGATCAGATCCTGCAGTGATTTCTCTGTCAAGCCATTTTCAACCAAACATCTTTTGGCACTAATCCTAGTTTTCCTGACAAAATAAGAAAGCTTTTAGTTTGGGAAGAAAGTTTATACATCTTCCACCTAGCCTTCATAATAGTGAATTGTCAGGCTCACATGTCTAAGTTTTCAGAAGATGAGAAAGTTAATTGCTGAACTCCCTTCTTCAGAGACTAAGATATCTCTGAACTTCTTAATATATTCTGTGTCCAGGGAACCAGTCTCTAAAAATGTTCTTAAGACATCATGGAGTTTGTTTCCGGAGCAGCTGCCGCTGGGTTAATGATGGGGTTTGCCTGGCAACATTCCTAGAATTTATCAGTGGATGACAAAGCTGAGCCTATGAATGCCCCCCCCCCCCCCCCCCCGGTTATAGAAATATTATTTGTCCCTTTCTCCGTTGAGGTCCTTAAAATATTTGATGAAAAGGAAAAGGGAAAGTTAATGTCATGCGTTATCCAGATTTTGCAACAGTCCTTGCCAAAATACAGTAGAAACTTTCCTTCCACTTCAGGTTCTTTTTATAGAAAATAATTTCAGCATTATAGGAAATGATCAATTTCAGCAAAGCTCAGGTAAACCAGAATTTTATAAAGCAATGACAGTGGGGTTCAGAAAAGACGCAAGGATCCTCCTGGTGCTAAGGAAAATCTAGAAAAGCAGAGTGACGTTATGTCCCTTCACAAGCTCATGAGTAAGTAGTAGGTTGGCTGCCTTTGTGGGCTATTTTAAGCTAGCCAATTTCCATGAAAGGTGTGAATAAAACCCTGTACCTTGTGTCTGTGATTTGAGCATGTTAAGCATTATGCCAACCCCATCTCACCCTGGCATTCCAGTAACGCTTTCTCAAAGTCTGGGTCTTCACATCCATGTACGGCAACAGATAAACTCAGACAACTGGGTTCTGAGAATCATTCAGAAAGGCTACATCTGCAGTGGGTCTCTTACCTTTCCAAGGGATTTGTCTGCATCCATCCTATCAAATTTCAAATCAAATACCATCTCAAAGAGTAAAAGAGCCTATTCCGCAAGGCCAAACAGGGGAAGTGTTCAAGTCAAGAATCTTTCTGGCACCCAGTAAAGAGGGATCTTGGAGACCTGTCCTATACCTTTATTTTCTAAACCTTCACGTCAGAATCCCAAAGTACAAAATGTCTTCTCTACAGTCTCTGTTACCTCTCATTCCACCTCTCAGTTTTCCAGTAGCTCTGGATTTAAAGGATGCTTATCATCACATTCCAGTGTTCAAAGATTTCAGATGTTTTTTTTATATTTTCCAGTGTCTTGCTTACATTCTCAATTTTTTGCTTTACCCTTTGTCTTGTATAAAACTCCAAGGTGCTTTAAAATGCCTGACCCTTGTAAAAGCCTATTGCATGCTGCAGGGATTCACATTTCTCAGTACGTAGATGACTGCCTTATTTTTGTAGATTCCTTTACAAGTTGTCAGGAATAGATAAAAAAATAAAAGAAAAAAAGTTTCCTCAGTCTGTGATTTCAAGTGAGACAGTAAATATGATTCACAGGATAATATTTCTGGGATGTCTACTGCATACATTCCTCATGATGGCACTCCTTCCTCAGAAAAAAGTAGAATTTTACATGCAGCAATTTCTGATATTCTCCAACCAGTCTCTGGCATCTCCATGGGAGTATTGCAGAATTCTGGGTTTTATGGCCTCTGCAATTCTCATTATTTTTTTGGCCAGACTTCACATGAGGAATTTTCAATGGCTCCACCTCAGATCAGTTTGACCCATCACCAGCACTATATATCATTTCAAATTTCAGTTTTACAATTTGTAAAAAGGGAGTTACACCAGTAGGTGGGTCAGCTATCTTTCCACTCAGGTTTCCTCTTTCCTTTTCTAGTTCTTACTCAGTCTGTAACCACAGATGCCTCAGAATTTGCTCAGGGAGCTGTATCCAAGGGAATGAAAGTTCAGGGTCTGTGGATCAAGGAGGACAGAATAAAACACATACATGTCAAATAAATGATGGTTTTAATAAATGCTCTCAGATCTCTAAATCCTGTTTGGGTTCCAGGTCCTCTACTAGTAATCACAGAAAGTACCCCAGCAATGTGGTACATAATCCAGTAGGGTATACTAGATCCTACCCCCTTTGCAGACTAGATATGGAGGCCGAAAGCTAGCAAGTCAGCACAATCTATCCCTACAGGGTACTTACATTCCACAGAAAAATGTTGCAGACAAACTGAGCAGGACCATCACAGACCTCTCAGAAATAGAAGTTCAACCCTGGTGTCTTCCAAAAATTGATCCAGCTGTGGGGCACTTCTCAAATAGAGCTGTTTGCCTGCATTCATAGAAATTTTGCTCCAGGACCCCTTGCATAAAGGTCTGAAAGACAGATGCCTTTTCATTCCCATGGATGGGAATGCTTCTGTATGCCTTTCCACTATTTGCTGTAATAACCAGATTCTTCTAAAGATTCAGAAAGGCTGTCCCAGGACCACGGAACAATGTTTTTCCTTTCCTTTGAAACTAGCCAAGGGGCAATTACCCCATGCTTCACACAGGATGGACTTAATCACACAGGACAGGGGTTGATTGATGCAACCCATCCTTCAATTTTTCCAACTCACTGCCTGAATAATTGACTTTGAATACCTTTCAGGCACCTGTTTTCTGAGGACATGCAGCACGTATTAAAGGATGCTAAGAAATCTGCTACTAGCAAATCATATTTGGCTAATTGGGAAAAAATTTCTAGTTGGTGCCAAGATAAGAACCAGGACCATTTTCAAACCCAAACCCCTCTAGTTATACAGTATTTGCATGCATTATTCTTTGGCCTTTTGTACTCTTATTAAGATTCACCACACAGCAATCTTCACCATGGATCCCCCTTTCTGCTCTGCCTTAAGTGAAACAGCTCTTGAAATGAGTTTTACATATTGATTGCCTGGGTCTATATTATAACATCGAAGTTGCAAAACTTCGAATGTTATAATATCGACACCACTACATCGAAGGCTGAAAACATCAAAGCCGTGGAACATCGAATTCTTACCTAGGGCAAGATTTTGGTGGGCTATTCCATGGCTTCGCTATTTCCTTCACTCTGGTGCAATAGTTACAGACCTTAGGGTGAGCTTGCGGGTTAAGGCAAGTGGATAGGTAGGAATGTATGTATGGTTTAGTGTAGGGTTAGAAGTAGGGTTTTGTTAAGTGTATGTGTGTGTATTAATTAGTTTGTTTGTGTATAGTTTCTTAGGGTAAGTGTGCGATAGTTACGGACCTTAGGGTTAGGGTGCGGGTTAAGGTTAGTGGATAAATAGGAATGTATGTACAATTCAGTGTAGGGTTAGAAGTAGGGTTTTGTTAAGTGTATTATTTTTTGTTTGTGTATAGCTCCTTAGTGCGGGTTAAGGTTAGTGGATAGATATGAATGTATGTATTGTTTAATGTAGGGTTAGAAGTAGGGTTTTGTTAAGTGTATGTGTGTGGATTATTTATTTTGGTGTGCTTGTGTTGTGTATATGTTTCTCGGAACAGCAAATTTTTTCCCTGGGAAAAAATTTGCTATTCTGAGCGTTCAATGTTATCACATTTCGACATTCCAAGTTCAAGCTTATGGTATTTGATATTTTGTAATTTTGATTATGTGATATAGACCCATTTACCTAGAGGACCAGCAGCTCATTCTAGGCATCATAATTCTGTTTTGGAGGAACTTACACTTTTTACACTTGAACCTGCTTGTGAGGCTGAATTGAAGTTGTCGTTGAAAACAGTATTACTCATCACTCTGACATCTGCAAGAAAAGTATCTGAATTACAAACTTTTATGATGATTTAACCTTATCTAATCTTTCTCAAGGAATGGGTAGCTTTGAAAACAAACTCTTTATTTATGTATGATTTGGTTTCAGAGTTTATATTGAGACAACTATACATCTCCTTGTTTTGTATCCAAAACCAAAAATACTGGAGAAAGAATTTTACACACTCTGGATGCTCACATTCAACTGAGATAGTACACTGACAGAACATAAACCTTAAGGAATTCTTATCAATTATTTATTTCCTATAAAGGTAATAAAAGGAGACTATCAGTTTCAGAACAGAAATTTTTAAATGGTTGTTCCATGCTATTGTTTTTGTTAACCTCACCATAACAATACACTTCCAGGTAGTTTAAGGCCAATTCTACTGGGGCTTTGACTACTTCTGTGGCTTTTTGAAAGGGAGTGAACTCTAGTAATACACTAGATGCAGCAACTTTGTCATGTGTGCACACTTTCAAGAAGCACTCCAAAATTTACTCTTTCTCCATGTCTAGTGGAGGCTTTGCTAGGACTATTATCTGGAGGCCCTGGACTCTGATCCTTTGTCCTCCTGCCTTTCTTTCTAAGCTCTAATATTTGACTAATATAACTTAAGCTACAGCAACAGTGATCTAATGATGTAGATAAGTACACTTATCCATCACAGTAGATGTTTGAATAGATCACCTTTGCTTTGCAGTAGGAATACAGTCTTTCCTTCCACATTCTTTTATTATGTTTTATGCCAGCTTAGGAAAATGTTTCACTTTATCTTACTTCTGGCACATATTTAGCACATATGTAGCTGACAGGACTCTAGCCTCCTATACTCTGAAGCAAGAGAGTTGTGAAGGTACGGCACCCTAAGCACTGACTTTGTACTGCTCTCCTTCAGCTGGTCAGCAGCTAGAGCATGTGGAAAGTGTCCTTCATTTTTGGCAACTGGCAGCTTATGCTATTGCAACAGTGATCTAGTCAAGTATCTCCTATTAGGGTAAGTTTACTTGCACAATTGTACTTTTAGTACTTTTTAGGTTAGAGAGCTTAATAGGAGCTGGGCAGTGATCAGAGATTGTAAGTTGGCAGGGGTCTGTCTGAGATCCTAAGTGCAAAATATGACAAGGGTTGTTCATTGATCAATCTGAACAAAAGATGGGTGTTTCTTTGAGGGACTGGAAGCCATTTAGCCTTCTAGACAGTAAGATAGGGATGTTTAAGTTTGTGAGGGAGGGAGGAAGGGAGAAGCAGCTACAGATACTGTTTATGGTTGTTTGGAGGGTGGAAAGATTTATTTTAGAGGCAGGTGAGGTCAGAGGGAAAACATATTCCAGATGGGGAAAGAGAACACCTTTACCGATTACTGCTCTAGCAGTGGCCCTAAGGAACTGGCAGATTTTCCAGGGCTAAAAGAGGAATTCATTAACTTTGGCTCAGGTAAGTTATTTGGGAGCTGAGGGTGGGATCGAAAGAAATGTTCGGGTATCTGTAGTGGGGAACTGTTTCTAAGCTGGTGGCTTGATTTAGGCATATTTAGAGTTTTTGGGGACTTTCAAAGAGCACAACTTTACTTTTTTTTTTTTTACAGTTGAGGGTTACTACGAGTGAGAAGCTGAGAGTCTTACCAGCAATTAAAGAGCTCAGGTCTAGGTCTGGATGTTGCTTAATGGTGATGGAAGAGGGATGGACCTGTAGGTACTTTTCCATTAAACCCCTACCACGTCTTGGCGCTGCTGTGTTTCAGCACTATTTTATCATTCATGCAGGACTGACAAAAGTGATGTGAAAACAATAATTTTCATTAGGTAAGGTTATCTTTTTTTTTTTTTAATTTCATTTGGCAAGCAGGCAGTACTGCAGAGACGAATGTCTTGTGTGGTGCTGCACGATCGCAGTTTTTATAATGTGGAGAATGACTCCTTTCATTGGCATGTCAGGGCTGACTGAATAAACCAGGGACTGTGAGCATTACCAAGACCAATATTTTTTTTATGGGTATTGTACTGCAGTACAACTCTGAAGACTTTTTCAGAGCACCTGCGTACCTGAAAACATACAACTGCAATGTGATGTGTTCTTTATAAAGCTACTTCTGCAATGACCAAATGGTTCTGTATACCTAACATGACAATAGACACTTGTCAGTCAGTTGTACAGAAGTAGTTGTCACCCACAAACTTGTGTCCAGTACTGAAATACTGCAGCGCGAACTGGTAGGGGTTTAACGGAAAAGTACCGACCTGTAAATAACTAAATCATCTGCATATAATTTTTATGGGCTGAATGTCGAACGGCAGATTATTAACAAAGAGGGTGAAAAGAATAGGTGAAACTATTTAATGTTGACAAACTCCCTGGGGGTAGCTGATATGGATGAATAGGATTAAATTTGTACCTTAAATGATCTATTAAAATAAAAATGAAAAAATTAAAGTAAATATCAATCACTATCAATCTGATGTACTTGAAATTTGTGAAACTTTGCTAAAAAGTGTACTTCCCTGACATAGCTATCATTTACTTTAGGTGTAATATATTTATTGCTGACAGAAAGCATAAAGGGGCAGCTAATTTGAAATAATCGTAAAACAAGATTGGCAGTGGTGTACCAGATTTAAGATCACTGCACTAAAAACTGCAACAGACTCTAAATGGTGCTTCCTAATGTGCAGTTCCAGGTTGTGCAAGAAAGTTTGAGACTGCACTATATTGAGGATTTTTCTTTTACCCAGGATAGTACAGCCTTGAAATTTGAATATATAAGAAGCCATGGTTTGGAGGACTGTTCCCTCTCAGTGGGGGAGGGGGTACATTTAGGTTTGCCTCCTGAAAAAAAATATGTTTTTGGTAGTTTTATAATCTTGACTGTGGATCGTGCTTGATTCGTATGGCCTACAATCAGTGATATGTTAACTGATACAGCTCCATCAGACTTTCATTAGGAAACTTTTGTAATGTTTATTTATTGTTTTTTGTATTACATTTGTTAACTACGTAAGTGAACTGGAACAAAGATGCTTTTCAGCCAGAACCCGGGTCAAGTAGGGAAATACAACTGATTGCAATGCACATTTACTTACAATAACTGGAGTATGAAAACATCTTTAACTTAAAAAACAGGATTATCTCCAGCATTTTCACAACTACATCTATCAAACAGGTAAAAAACTTTCTTACACTGTGAAGGACACCAATGAGGAAAAGAAAAGGCAAACACTACTAAAAACTCCTGATGTCCACCACGGCGGTAAAACTTAATAGTAAAATCAAAACTTTAATGAAAACAATATAACATAAAATAAAATAAGCAGTCCTCAGTCGTCCGATGTGAAAAGAATATAACACAAAATAAACAGTCCTCAGTCTTCTGATGATGAAAAGAATATAACATAAAATAAGTAGTCCACAGTCTTCCGATGATAAATATAACATAAAATAAGCAGTCCTCAGTCTTCCGATGTGAATAGGAATACTAAGGACTGCTTATTTTATGTTATATTCTTTTCATTAAAGTTTTGATTTTACTATTAAGTTTTACTGCCGTGGTGGCCATCAGGAGTTTTTAGTAGTGTACATCTATCAAACAAGTCAGATTAACATAACTTGAACAATGAGAAATCACAGTTGTATATATTTCAGGAAAATTGTCTGGTTAGGGTGAGAAAAACATAAATATGGAGAGATTCTGGATAGATAATAATTACTCAGAGGTGTAAAAATTGTCTCTAGGCAACTTGGTCACATTACCTAACACATAGTACCAGTAGAAAGGGGAGTGTCTTGCTCACTTAACCATGATGGCAAATGATACAATATACATACACATAGCTTTCAGATATCCAGCCCTGTTAATGTTACCAAAAATGTTGACTCTGATCAGTAATCTTTGTCTAAATCTTTGTTATAATGGATGGAGCCCCTAGTCAGTGTCTTTATAGATTTAGCATTTGCTTATTTTAGTTAGATGAAATTTAACTTATTTGAATCATTTTATGTCATTGATGTTCCATATGCCCTAATATAGTTCATTCCAGAATGCTGGAGTAATTTTAGAAAAGGCTGTTGTTTTCCCTACACAGTATAAATTCTGCATCTGAGCTGTAGTCTATTATAACAAAAATTGACATGAATTCTAAAAAAATACTATTATTTATGCATCCCAATCAAATTCCAAAAACTTAATAGCATATGAAACTCTTCAAGATCTATATTTCATCTTAAACACAGTACTTACAATTCTCAGCATTTCTCTCTAGGGTGGGATATGAACACTATGCAGTTATTTGATTTTGCTCTAGTAATAAGCCACCAACCCATTAATACCTGGAAAAAAAATCTGTTCTGCATTGGATTTTATACATGGACTTTTCTCATGTACCATCTAGTAGAACTCTTGCAGACTGCTTAAGTGACCCTACATTTCATATTTCTTACCTGGAAACATACTTATTATTAAAATATAGAAATATGTAGCTGCACTTATTCCAACAACTTTTTCTCCTATCAGATATAGCAATATTACAGTTAGCATTAAGTAGGCACCCATTTGCACACCCCCCCCAACACTTGCAGGACCCCCCCAAAACTGTTAAAATCAAACATTCTCTACAATATTTAACTGCAACCAGTTTTCCTTTAATATCTGCCAAAACAAAATTTACTTACTTACCAGAAAGAATTTAGAAATATATTAAAAAATCAGTAAATGTCAACAAAACAATACTTTCCTCATCTCTTCGGTTCAGTTATATTCAGTTAGTAAGTTAACAAAAATACTGTCAGTTTAGATGCAACATTTTCTGAGTCAGAAATTGTAGAACTATTTAGTAATTGCTTTTCAAGTATCCTAATGAAAATACACCTGTTTCCTTAGAAAATACCTAAAAAAATGGAAATCATCTATGTTCATCTCGTAATAATACACAGTAGGCAAACTCCTGAAACTATCAAAACGTAACAGCTAACTAACCAATTTTTTTCTTTTATCTGTTTATTTTTACGTGGTATGTAGACTAGACCGGATCACCCTCTTTCAGCCTAGCTTAGTTGCATTAATGTATAAAATCATTTAGATAAAAGTACAGGATATCGTATTAAAAATTTACTAAAAATGGCAAGAGAGCACGTAAAGATGGCAGATTTACTGAGACAGTAAATCTGATTCAACTTCATGAAGGAGGATTTCAAACAATTCTGATTACTGTATGCCAGTGCTATTTACACTCTAAACTGAAATGGTATACTCCCTTACAACAGCTAAAGCAATTCATACCCCAAGATTAGAGTGGCAATTTGAACATATATCACTGATGCTGCTTTTATATAATGGTGGAAGTGACACTTTTATTTATTTATTTGTTTGTTTTTGTTTTCATACAATGGAGAATGACGTCACAGTTTAAACAGAAAATGTAGTTTGTTTTCTTTTTTGCCTTTTTTTTTACTTATTTTTTTATTTATTTACTTTTTTTTTTGTTGTAGCAGCATGTACAAGCATCAGCACCACTCAGGATTCTTTGTGGCATACATTAAAAGCAACGACTAATTTATTAATTAATGTAAAGCAGACTAACTAATGACCTGTGAAGCACTTTTAAAATACTTGATAGTTTATGTGTCCCACTAATTCAAGTTTTGATAATTTGAGGGACCTCCTGTTCTAGAGCATTGATTTAAAGGCATCTTTTGAACTAAAGCTTCCTATAGAATTAATGAATGTGTATCTAGTAAAAGGAAAAAAATCTCTCTCTCTCTCTCTCTCTCTCTATATATATATATATATATATATATACATATATATATATAAATATATATACACACACACACACACACACACACACACACACACACACACACACACACACACACATATATATATATATATATATATATAAATATATATAAAATAAAATGGTATGGCTGTCATTGCTTAAATTTACTTTATTTATATGCATGCAGTTTGAATAGATTGTGTGAGTGAGTGAGTTGCTTTCACTTCAACAAAAAGGAAAGAGAAACAAGCTTTTATTTCACTTCTGCTTAAAGATTTTAAGTTGCACTATAGTGACCTGTTTGGTGATACATTTTTTGGACCTTTCTGCTTTTTTCCATGTTTGGCCCCAAAGGTTATCTGTTTGTGTTTTATAGTTTGTTCTGGGATTTTAGTATTGTACCTTCATTTACAGTTGTGGGAATATTGTGTATATACATTATACTGCTTTTCTATTTCCCTGAGTAAAATTACTTGTAGAAGCTTGCTCTTTTTATTTTGAATCTTGTCTGGGGCCTTAGTCCTATAAGTTTATTCAGAGCTGTGTCATAACTATGAACCACTGCTAGCTCTGAGCCTCACTTAGTAATTTTTTACTGCATTTTCCATAAACATTGTTACTGGTAAATTTCTGCAAAATCTGGTGCCTTACATGGTAGCAAAATTGCAGTAATGAAAGGTAATGCTACTCAGTGCTAGAAGACTAAACCTCAAAATGCACTCTCTCGAGGCACTCCTAAAAATATAGTACATCGATATCTGTGCAGTAACTGAGACCTGGTTCAAGGCTCCAGAGAGCACCCCTGCAATACCAGGCTACAACTCTTACCACAATTTTCGGCCACCAAACCAAGACTGAAAGCACTAAAGGTGGAGGAGTGTCCATATTCACCAAGGATATTCACACCTCCAGGCTAGTTGCCCAACATAATGCATCTGAAATTCTCCAGGTGCAACTAACACTAGGTAAGACTGCAATCCAAATTGTAACTTGCTACAGATCCCCCACCATGCCCCAAGATTCTCACTACACCTTTCTAAACATATTAGAAAATATTAAGATACAACCAAACACCCTAATACTGTATGATTTCAACTACCTCGCTGAATAGGGTCGATATTAGAACATTCAAAGTTCTGAAACTTCGATGTTCTAATATAGACCCAAAATACTCGGGTACCAACACCTTTTCCCAACGGTTCTTGGAATTCATAAATTCCAGCACCCTGGATCAACTAATACATTGCCCCACCCGGGGCTTCAATAACCTAGACCTGGTCATTACCAACATGGGAGATAGATGCTCCACACCAGTGGTTACCCCCTCATTGGTCAGGTCTGACCATAAGCTAATCACCCTTGACATCCACATCCCACCCCCACTTCCCAGTAAGAAAACCTCCGTAAAAAACCTCTCCAAAGCCAACGTCATGCTACTCAAGTCAAAAGTGACAAACTTCATGACACACATGCAGATGGGAGCTGAAAGTTCGACTGTTGAATTCTACACTAAGGCACTGTATGAGCACATCCACTCGTGCATGAATCGTGCCATCCCAAATAGAACCAAGATGTTCTCCTCCAAAAAAAGGAAGTCAATCTGGTGGTCCCCTGCCATAAACAAACTATACAACAGAATGAAAAAACTGTTGCAGAAAAGAGGAAAATCCCAAGATGCAAAAAAACTCCCTTACCAGCCTCAGTAAGAAGCTGAAATCCCTCATAAAATCCCCCAAAGCTAGTTACGAAAATAAAATTGCCAAAGATTCCAAAGACAACCAAAAGGCATTCTATAGTTATGTCAAGAATCTAAATGGCAATGCTCAGATCTGCTCTGAGCTACAACAGAATGACATTAAATATACCAATCCCAAGGATATTGGCAATATCCTGGCAGATCAATTTAGTGCCATCTTCACTCCCCTCTCACCCCCTAAAGGGCCCATCTCAATACCAAAAGATTACCAAATTCCAGTAATCATGGCCACACAGGTAGAAACTGCACTCTCCAAAACTAAGAATACAGCATCCATGGGACCAGATGAAATCCTGGGCTGTGTACTACATGAACTACAGAATGAACTAGCACCTCACCTAAGTGTCATGTTTAATCATAGTCTCACCTCAGGCTTTGTGCCCACTGAGTGGCGCATAGCTACAGTTATCCCATTCCACAAGAGGGATCCACCTTGGATCCTGGGAACTACCATCCCATCAGTCTGATGAGCCTGATCTGCAAGAGAATGAAATGCATTATCATAGAACTTATAAACAAAGACATTGGCAACCTTCAAACACTGGACTCCACCCAGTGTGGGTTCATGAAGGGCTGATCTTGTCTCCTGAACCTGATTGACTTCTTTGAATCAGTCTCCAGAGCTGTGGACGAGGGTAAGGCAGTCCACACAGCCTATCATGACCGCACCAAGGCCTTTGACACCATCCCCCACTCTTGAATCATAGATAAAACTTACTAAGCTGGGCATAAATCCCTACATCACTCGATGGGTTGCCAACTGGCTTACTGACAGAAACCAGACTGTAAAAGTAGCTGAATCCAAATCCAGCTCCAAACAAGTGACAAGTGGAGTACCTCATGGCTCAGTCCTGGGACCGTTCTTGTTTGGCATCTACTTCTCTAAAGTACAGGCCAACACTAAGGGACTCTGGCTAACAAAGTTCGCAGATGACCACAAACTGGGAGCCATTATTGAATCCACAAATGATGTGGATATTCTACAAAAGGGCCTTACAGAAACAGATGCTTGGTGCCAGAGCCATGGGCTCAAGCTTAATGTCATGAAATGTATAGTTATCCCCTTTGGGAAAAAACATGTACCCATGAATTACCACATAGGTGGCAGTACACTAAACACCGAAAGTGTGATGAGAGACTTAGGGACACAGGTGGACAGTGGTCTCACCTTTGATACCCACATTGCCACAACAGTCAGGAAATCCTTCTATGTGGCACACCTCATCACTAAGGGCTTTTTATCCAGAAAAAAGGAGGTCATTGTCCCACTGTACTCATTCCTCATTAGACCCATTATAGAGTACAACGCCCCATTTGGTATGTACCTCGCAAGACATCTGCAACAGCTGGAAAGGCCGCAGAAATACCTCACTAAAAGAATCACAGGCCCAGAGCAAATGCCCTATGCTGACTGTCTAAAAAAACTCCAGCTATACTCTGTGGAATATCGTCTACTCAGAGGCGATCTCTGCTTAACATACAAGGCCATGTCAAACCCTGAGCTGTTGGACATTCTCCACTTAAAGAAATCCCAATCCCTCAGAGCCACATGCTCCAGGGATCTAAACCGTTTCATCACAATGAACAAAATATGCTGGAGGGATAGGTTCCTGATCCAGAGACTCCCCAGACTCTGGAATAGACTGCCCAAACATGTCAAGCAGAGTGCCTCCTTGGCCCTCTTCAAAAGGAACCTTGACAATTAGATGGGAGATAGGAAATTTACCCCGGGGATCATGTCAGTCGCCCTGCTAGACAGGGGTCCAGGGAAGTAAATATTGTGGGAAGAAGTATCCAGGGAATTTTTATGGCTAGGCTTGTATAGGCCCTAGGGCCGATAGCTTAGTACCAATCTATGAACCTATGAATTGTAAATTCAACAACCATTTAATACTTAAACAAAGTAATAAAGAACTTAAGAGACGCATGCTGCAACTTACTTGGAGGCAAAAATCTCACTTACAAATAAGGTTGTCAAGATGAACAAACACTACATCCTCCACAAATACCACTCACCACAAACATAAACCATCTTATGCTTCTTCTTTCGGATTTTTCCCGGTTAGGGGTCGCCACAGCACATCACCTGTCTGCTCATGATTGGCAGTGGAGTTTTACAGTGTCAAGTTGCCAGACCGGTGCCCAACCTTCCACAGAAGGCACACACATGCACACACTCACACCTAGGGCCAATTTAGAGTGTCCAATCCACCTACATCATGTCTTTGGGATGCAGGAGGAAACTGGATCACCCGGAGGAAACCCACGCAACCACAGGGAGGATATGCAGACTCCGCACAGAAGGCACCTCAGCCGAGAATCGAACCAGAGAACCTCTTGCTGTGAGGCAGCAACGCTAACCGCTGCACCGCCGTGGCTGTCCATAAACCATCTTATGCTGAGGAACTTAAAATAAACATTTTCTAATTTCAAAGATCTCCTAAGCCTACAGACAACAATGCCTATCCTCAGCAGTCTCTAAAGCACACACCAAAAGCAAAACCGCATATCAGGCTACACCCAATAGCCTCCCCCAAGAATAAAGCCAATATGGTAAGCAAATACTTTACCTAGCATTCTTGTCATAGGGGCTTCCATTATATGACACACAAATGCCCCAATTACAATGCTAGAAAAGGAGAAGATAATGGTCATCTGCTTATCTGGAGACAGGATCTACAATATCACACATGCAATCATGTCACTGCACCACAGGTGAAAAGATGATTCTGTGCATGTGGGTGGTTAATAACCTGAAATGTAACCCAGTGGAATATATGAAAAAAGACATTATTGATCTCTCTGAATATGTGTCACAGACAGGTGCATGCCTTACATTGAGCAGCATTCTACCTTCACCAAGTATGATGCCACAGTATGAAACATAATGATTGATTTTAGCAATTGGCTTAGTTTCTGGTGTCAGTTCAGGGGGATTCAATAACTTCAGCATGGGAGGGCATTGTTAACAGACCATCCTGTGCTGCTTTGCCAAGAATGATCTGGACCTGTCCCCTCTGGGCTTTCAGATATTAGCTGAAACTTGATTTACCCCCGTATAGCCTTCTTTTTAGGCAATGCCAAAATGAAAAACCTTCCACCATAGCAAAAAAAAAAAAGTCAAAGTAGCCTTACAGTGTTACTGCTCAAAGCCAGGAGCCTCTGTGACTATAGGAGGTGGCAGGAGAAGTATGGCAGTGGATGTGTAACATATGGCAGCACAGCTAGTTGGAATTTAGTAAAGAATTATATGTCATTTATGTATAAAACTGATTTGTATAGATGCTTGTATTTAAAAACATATTTGTAAAGTTGCTTGTGTTAAAATGTATCAGCAGTGTACCCTGCTGGAAATAAAACAATGTACATGTATTATTGTGACTGAATTGTAAATGTTTAAACAGAAGATAATGGAGGAGAAGGGGTTAATCACAATCCAGCTGCAGCAAACTTTGAAAAATAGTTGAAATTAAATTATTCCACAAAGATTGTATCTTACAGTTCTGGTTGTAGCCAGAGAAAAGTGTCTGGGAAACCAAGTATTAAGAAGCCTTCTGTATTGCCTCTAGCAGGGAACTAATTGCTACTCTGAAAGGGTAGAGTGTTAAAATGTTTTTATGACTTCCATTAGCTGCAGCAGATCTGAACAAAGCTCTAGCTGTGTGTATGGTAACATATTGGTGCTAAATTCTGACAGCGTTTAGCAATAGGGGTGCATGGGAACCAGAAGTCAGATAACCAGATGTATGTGATGTCATTCTGTACAGAAATAACATTTTAATATTAGAGGAGACCGAAATCTCAGGAGCAGTCTGTTCTTGGAACCTGACAAAGGAGGAAGATCACTCACCCACTTCATCTTGCCTTGCACTAGTAAGTGACCAGGGACTAGTACTCCTTAGATTAGTTAGGAAAATATAGTGAGAATGATTATTGTTTTTCTGTAACTGTGTGAATCTTTCCAGCTGTGTTACTTTTAATATTTCCTGTGGTTGAAACTCTGGTGTTTACTATAAATAGATATTTAGTATTTTCACGTTCATTTATTATTTATTATTAAATATATTTAAACTTTTCATTGTGGATGGTCCTTCTAGAAAAAAAATATTTAAGTTTTGAGAGTATTTGCATATATTCATTTGGTGCTAATTCTGGCCACTCCTAAAAGCCTTGCTGTTTGTTCAGCATTACCATATGTATTAATATTAACTTCACTCAGCATAATTGGATACCATTTTAAGAGCCTTATAGTAACTGACTGGTAGCAGTGAATCTATCTTATAGTTTGGGCAAAGCTGATAGAGCGGGTAATCTGTGTCAGCCTTCCCCAGGTGTGTGTGTGTGTGTGTGTGTGTGTGTGTGTGTGTGTGTGTGTGTGTGTGTGTGTGTGTGTGTGTGTGTGTGTGTGTGTGTGTGTGAGAGATAATTAAATCTCAAAAAATCTGTGTGAGCTACTTGGAACAGGGACATGAAGCACTGGTTTCACAGAGAGAGTGCTGAACACAGATGTGCCAGTGGAGGCCCTTATTGGGGACCTGGGGAGAGACAGAGAAAGAAATCTAGACCCTGGGCTGACTATGTTCCCTATGTGCTCTTAAGGGAAATTGTGCTTGATGCAGAGAGGTCCGCATCAGGAAATACTGAGTGTATCTATTTGTATTCCAAGTGAATGTCCCTCTCCAGTGTCAGTGGTGAGGAATCAGACTCCTTGATTACTGTCCAAACTTGGGGATGTCACAGCCTCATTGAGAAACTTAACACCCTAAAAGTTCTCCTCACTGTGAAGAATATAGACATCTGTGCCATTACCAAGACTTGGTTTGAAGCTACAAAATAGTATTCCAGCAATGCAAGGCTGCAGTGTCTTCCAGACAATTAGACCAACAGCAGCACAGACAGGGTTTAAAGGAGGAGGTGCCAAAATGTACATTAGAAATAAATATACCTCCAGCATGGTTAAACAGGATGATGCCATAGAGTTCATCCATATGCGAGTCACCATAGATACAGTCCCTCACCATATCCTAGCTAACTCTAGGTTACCATCTATCTTGACCTACACTAGACACTCAGCATCCAATCAAATGCTTTATTCTTGGGGAATGTTAACTACCCCTCTATAGACTGGGAAACATACACTGCTTCAGACTCACAAGTGCAACATTTCCTGGACTTTATTAGCATAAATAACCTGGAACAGATAGTGCATATTCCAACCAGACATTCAAACATACTGAACCTACTACTCACCACCATGGGGGAGTGCTCCACCCCAGCCCCCAAACATTTCATGCCCTCACTGGTTAGGATGGATCATAAACCTATCTTCTTTGAAATTAAAATTAACTTGGAAAAATGTAATAGTTGGGAACTATTCTAAATTAAACTACATCCTACTGAATGACAGTTTGTCAAAATTCAATGACCCCAAATCCCAGAGATCACAGAACCTATGCAGAATTGTTCACAGAAACCCTGTACAAACATGTGAATGGCTACATAGAGGCAATTGTACCAACCAGAAGTAACCCCATGAAAAACACCTAAAGCAAGCCACACTGGTGGAATCCATACCTTAAAAGGGTATATGACAAAAGGAAAAAAGATATGGCCAAAATCAAAAAGAGCTACTCATCAAGACAAAAGCTCACTGATTAAACTAAACAAGAAACTAAGAGGATTAATTAAGTCCAACAAGGCCAACTATCAGTTAAAGATAGCCTCTAAGGCTAAGAACAGCCACAAGGCCTTTTTCAGCTATGTCCAAAACCTTAAAGACAACACACGGCATTTGCTGAATTGGTGGTAAATGACACCACCTTCATTGAATAGATAGACAAATCTGTTGTTTGACAAATTCAGTTCAAGTTTCACCCCCACTCCTCTCTGCTACCCCTTTGAAATCTCTTCTAGCATAGTCCCCAACTAACAGCGGGAGCAGGTCTTCCTGATGCTTGCCAAGACCAAAAACACTGCCTGAATGAGCCCTAATAATATTCCAAGTTGCTTCATAAATAGCTTAATACATGACCTTTCAGGACCACTTCATGAACTTTTCAACTACAGCCTCAAAGCTGGTTACATACCAGATCAATGGAAGACTGCAACAGTCATCCCTCTTCAAAAGGGTGGTCCATCAACTGGCCCCAGGAACTGCAGACCCTAACAAGACTGAGAGTCTGACAAGTCTATGCAAAGCCATGTAATGAAGTATCATGGAAATTATCAACAAGGACATTTGCAACCTACAGACTTTGTACTTATCCCAATTTGGCTTTGTCAAGGGAAGGTCTTGACTACTTAACCTGGAAGACTTCTTTGAGTGGGTCACCAAAATAATGGGTAAGGGGAAGATGGTGCATACCACCTACCTTGACCTGGCCATTGTGTTCAATATGATGTCCCATTTAGATATTGTTGAAAAACTCACTGAACTAGGCATAAATCCTTACATAACTTGCTGGATCACCAGCTGGCTCACAGATAGGACCCAAAAAGTCAGGATTGGTGAGGCCATCTCCATCACAGAGGCTGGTCACCAGTGGAGTAACTCAGGGGAATCTGCACTGGGCCCACTCCTGTCTGGCATCAACTTCTCTACATAAACTAATGTCAAGATCATCTGGCTTACCAAGTTCACAGATAACTGTAACATGGGAACTATCATAGATTCCCCTCATAACACTAACATCCTGCAAGAGAGCTTAACACAGACAAAAGACTTGTGCCAAAGCCATGGTTTAAAACTCAATACTAAGAAGTGCATAATTGTGCCCTTTGGGAAAACCTCCACATAAGCCAATTACTCCATCAATAAACTGACCTGATAGTTAGGGATCTGGGACCATATGTAGACAGTAATCTGGCCTTCAACTAACATGCAGTCAAGATATTAAGAAAAGTAATTTTATGTTGCTCAACTTATAAGTAAGGGTATGGCATTCAGGTCCAAGGAAGTTATACTACCACTTTACTTGGTCTTTATCAGACCCATCACTGAGTACAATGACCTCATTCAGCATGTACCTGACCAGGCATTTGTGACAGCTGGAACTTCCACAGGGTTCCTCACCAGGAGAATCCGGGGTATTAACGCACTGTCCTACATGGATAACATTAACATCCTATCTCTACACTCAGTTTCATACAGGTTATTGAGAGGCAATCTATGCCTGGTGTATAAGGCATCCTCAAATTCAGCCCTGATGGATCTTTTGCACATCCACAAAACTATGAGCTATAGCAGTGACCAATATGAGAAGTTTAGAAACACAGCAGTTATTAAAACATAAAGTAATGGCATTAAGAACCTTTTCTTTTTACAGTTTAATGGTTTCATGCTTTCCTAACTATAGGCTGATTTCCCTGCAGTGTTGGAAGTAATCAGACAGGGATTACAATAGCAACTTAATTAAAGTGCAAATAATGCTGGACGGTGCAGATTTTCATAGGCACTCCTAACCATTACTGCAAAATTTCACTTGGGCAGCTATAGAACATAATTTATTTTTGGATGTTAGTATGTTATACTGTGGTGCAGTATATAATCAGCCAGTAAATAAAAATGCTAATCATTTGAGGGTATTGCAATGGAATGAGACTAAAACATAATTGCTAGTGATGTCATTGAACAATGTTGTTGTTGTTTGTCTTTCGGCTTTTTCCCGGTAAGTGGTCGCCACAGCGGAACTCCGATCCGCTAATGATTGGCAGTAGATTTTTACGAAACGCCGAGGTGCCAGCTCGACGCTCAACCTTCAACAAAGACCCATGTACGCACGCATGTCTTTCAAATGTTACCCAACTGCGGGGAGGACATGCAGACTCCACACAGAAGGCACTCCCAAGCCAAGCCGAGAATCAAACGGGAGAACCTCTTGCTGTGAGGTAACAATTATAAACAACATTATTAGTTAAGAAAAATGAAAAAGTGTTATGTGAAATTGCCAGAAGAAAAGCTAGAATAGGCTAACTCTGGTAAAGCTTGGAACATTGATATAAACCCAGAAGCAGAGGTTTTTAATTTCACAGGGAACAAAAGCATGAGTGGAAACATGATACATTAGGCATTTAAACAGAGATAGGTGATAACACTAGTGGAACTGTAGATGATGTCTACAGTTATGTAATGAAGTGGAATGTAATTAATGAAGTGGGTGTGAATGTATACATTGGTGTGCAAGGCAAGGAGCAGGACTTGGAAACCATACAGCGCCTCTCTATGGTAGCTGAAGGTTTCTGCCATGTCAGGCTCTTCCCTTCTCTCCTTAGGGCATAAACAATAAGTGCAATTAACCTTTTTCATACGACTTATGTCCCAGCTGCTGTAGTAGTCCAGTTGACCTTTCAAAGAGAAACTCACATTTTCTTTGCATATGGAGTTAGAATCTCTAGAAACGTGCACAGTATTTCAGATGGTATTTCGCTGCTTTTATATTCTCTGGAATAACAGCTTTGGGTATTTTACTGATCCTTCTGCTTGCCATGTATCCCAGTAATCCTAAAGCCATCCTTTTCTCACATTACTTGCCTTTATTAGTTATCTACTCTAAGTATCCAAAATCCTCAATATTCATGGTTAATTCAGAACTGCATGGCAGCTCAAACTAAGTAATATTGCTGTACCATACCATATCACTTCTCAGTCTTATTCTGAATATTTTATTTATTTATTTGCAGTTGTTGAATGGGATGGCCTGAAAGCCCCTTTTCAGCAGAGTTCCAGGGAGAAAAACTCCAAGTTATATTAAGGTTCTAAGTTATAATTACATTACACTGGACATCAGTAGTCAAGAAAATCACTGTCTAGCTTAAATCACTGTCTAGTTTAAAAGCTCTTAACTATAACTACATACTCAGTGATTTATATAAAAGTCTTGGTAAGTTTAGTAGGATTTGCTGCTCTTTTCCTGCCTCATTTATTCATATCATGAATTATTTCTTTAAACTGATAAAATCAGCAAGAAAATGTAACTGAATGACTGAAAAGGAGCAACACATTTTAAATGTCTTCCAACATGTGCTTTATTCTTTTAAAATTTGAATGAAAACTGCACAGTATTTTTCTCTTAACATACCTTACCCACTCAATGTCTTTTCCTCAGAAATAACATTTTACACAGAATGAAAATTACTTTGCAACCATACTCCTTCATGCTAGTGTTGTATGAATAGGTTTGATTGCTAAGAGTTGTAGTTTCTGAAACTGTTATTTGCTTAACCCTTTGAGCAAAGAACACTTTCTTCATTGTCCAGAGATTTTTTTTTGTAATTTTTTTGAGTAACAGTTATCTGTAAACATTCTGTTAACCTATACAAAGAAGAATTAAAGGGAAATATAAAATAGTTCATGAACTAATTCATTTAAATGCCAACATTTTTAAATTAGGGTTCCAAAAAACTCCCTCACATTTATCCTCAAAAGGGTTAAAAACATTTATCTCTACAGGCGTCGAACTCATCTGTTTCTGTTTTCAAACAAAAAATGTTCCGATGCATATGAGTGTTTAATACCATGATAAAACCATTTTATAACAGAGATGACTTGTACATAATCTGATTGTTTTTAAGCCAATGCTGATAAAGATGCTGTTTGTTCCTGAGTCATTGATGTTCAATGTAATTTTCAATTGTAGAAATAAAAATAAGGCAATTTAATGTATAGTCACCATTTCTGTTTTTTTTTTTTTTTGTTTTTAATTTTTTCATCTTTGCTGCATAGGTGTATCCATTTTGTAGGCTTAATCAGTTCAAACCTTCAGTCCTCCATTAAAGGAAAAAATAGGGTTTCTTCTTCTGTTGCTCCTTTTTTGTTGTTTTAACAGTTAAAGATTCACCAGGTTCCCACTGCTGTATCCCGAACACATGTGATGCATAAGAACATATTGCACAACCCAAATTATACCACCCTGGAAAAGCTGAATCTCCAGTTTAACGGTTTTTGGACAGCAAATAGGTGAATTCTCCAGCCCTGATATTGCCAGATAGAAAACTTAACCAGTTTGTTAGCTAACGTTTTTGGAGTGGCATTAAAACAATCTTCTTTATTTTACTGATAAAGGCATTTGAGATTTCAGAAAAACTGTCCCCCTAGGTTTTGTTGGAGAAACACCACTGCTGCCTAACTGTTTGCAAGCCAAGTATTTCCAAGATTATTGTGCTTTTATTTCAGATGGAGTCTGCATAGTTTCTGACACAGGTACAGAAACGTCAGTTTGTTTTCTCCCTTGTCCATTTAATCATTGTCTCTGGTGATCTGTACAGGAATATTAATTTGGCATAGAGATCCTCTTCCAGTTCTAGTTCTCCTGTTTCTCGTACAAGGAATATATCTGTACATAGCTTTAGAATACGGTCCACATTTGGCAATTCTTCAAACATGATCGAATGGGAGATCCCACTGAAGAATTCACGTACAAATTTTCCTATCACCAGCACGACTGAAGCATACAGTCCCATGATACTAGAAGTCAAAGAATAAGAAAATGTAAAGATAAGTAAAAATGTTTAAAATTATTGAAATATTTTACTCTAAACACTGTACTTATTACTATCTGGTTACCTATACCATAATTTCTTCATCAAACAGCATTTCTTATAAATATTTATATGACTAAAGAGGCAGCAGTTATGGGAATGAGTGCTGACATATATCATTTAAGCTAAAAAAAGATATTAAATAAAGATATGAATTTCTAGTACCCTGCAAACATGGGAAGGAATACACATATACATTAACTTCCTGTAGCATCAAAGCATATACATTTTCATTAATACTGGCTTGATTCTTAAGATTCACATACTTCTTTTTAGCTAAGCATATTGGAATCTGAAATATCCTAACTACTGAGAGGGTGCTGATGTCCCACAAATTAAATTTATGTACTTACCATAATAATAAATCTACACTGGCAGTTTCATCTCCATCAGCTGTAGAATTAAAACTGGCAACCCACAAACTGGCACGTAAACATTCCCAGGCTACTACAATGCTTATCACCTAAGGACTCATCTACACATCTCTCAGACTGTAAAAGATGGACCATAGACAAAATGAATCTTACTCTGCCCCTAAACCCTCACTCAAATAAAGGCAACTACCAAGCCTGAGGTAGAGCGAAGGAAGGAAGGTAGAGTTGGTGAATGATAAAAACTGAAACCGAAAAGCTGTTGTTAAAGTATTTGTGCAACTTTCTTATCTAGTATTAAGAATTTCATCTCCATCTCCTGTAGAACAGAGCCCCAAGCTTGGCATGAAAATATACCTTGAATAATGATGGACTGAAGTAAGAACTAGACCTGGAGACCATATCTTGCTTGTAGTGTCTTGTGAAAGTAGCCTGCAATGCCCACATATTAGCCACACAGATGTCATCCATGGAAGCATCTTGAAAGAAAAAGCTTGCAAAGTGGACACTGCTATAGCAGAATGAGCATATGTAAATTCAGGTGTATAATTTCTTTCTTTCTGATAACAAAACTTTATGCATTAGGAAACCCAAATACATCAGGTTGACTTTGGTAGTATGATACTCAGTTTTTATTCTAAACGAGAAGCTGTGTTTACTTCTTATGGATTTTGTTTTGTTCAAAAAAAAAAAAAAGAAAAAAAGGAAGGGTCTTTGCAGAGCCATACAATGAACAAAGTTTTACTTACAGTTAATTAGGGAAGAAAACCAGGAGATCAGTTGATTAATTGATATTAGTTTCAGTGGCCACATCTTGCATAAAGGAATAATAAATCATCTTTGATATTACGTCTTTATGAAAGACAAGATGGGTGAGGTTTTCATACTATCTCTGGAGCTTAGAAGTCCTTCTATGAGAGGTGATAGTGGCTAAGAATAATATTTTACAAAAAATATATTTTAACTTTAGAGAAAAAAAAACAGGCTCAAAGAATGCTAGGATAAGCATCTCCAAAGAAGGTAGAAGTTCCAGGGTGGAACTGGAGTCTTAATGGTGATGAAACAAGAAACAACGTTTTTCAGATTTTAAGAGAAGCTAAGGAAACAGAATCAGCATCTTGATCTTGACAAGAATTCAATATAGCTATTAGGTATACCTTAATAGAGGAGAAACTAAGGCCTGAACCAACTATCAGTGACAAACACTCCAAAACACTTAGAACAGGGGTCATGGCCCATAAGAAAAAATAGTCCATTTGCTTCAACATGGCTTTCCAGAGGAAAAGACCAAGAACCCTCACTTAGGGCATGAAGTGTCCCAGTAACACCTGCTGGCTAGGTGAGATATTAGGGTCTTGGCAGCATCAACTGAAGAGTTCAGTCCAAAAGGGGCTAGTAAGACAATTTTGGTTCTGCAAAACCTGGCCTTTTCCATCATTTCTAAAAGAAGAGAAAACGGAAGAAAAGAGTGAAGGTTTTCTGTGGGCCACTTCTGGATCCTAAGGAAAGATTAAAGGAAAGAAGTTGTTCAATTTTAAGTGGACGGGGGAACACTAAAAGATCTCAGCAAGGTGATCTCATGCAATGGAACAGAATTTGTGCTACTGGCTGGTTGAGAGATCACTTGTGGAGCATCAGCAGAGCACTACCAATCTGTCTGCTAGAAAATGCGTTTGCAGCAGAATGTTAGTGACAATGAAAAGGTGACTGGAAGCAATGGATCATTCTCCAACTTTCCCTCCAGGGGTGTACTGTTTCATTATGCATCCTTCCAGGGGCACTTTGTGTGCCCTGTCACCATCTCATTATGCATCTTTTCAGGTGCTCTATGTGTGCATTAAGTACCTTTTCAAGGGTATGATGTAAGAAGCACTGTCTCATTATATATCTTTTCAGGGGCGCTTTGTGTGCACTGTCTCATTATGTATCTTCTCAGAGGCACTGTGTGCACTGTCTCATTTTGTGTCTTTAGGGGCATTGTGTGTGCACTGTGTCAATATGTGTCTTTTCATGGGCCCTATGTGAGCACTGTTGTCATTGCATATCTTTTCAGGGGCACAATGTGAGCACTATCTCATTATGCATCTTTTCAGGTGCCCTATGTGTGCATTACATACCTTTTCAAGGGTATGATGTAAGAAGCACTGTGTCATTATATATCTTTTCAGGGGCACTGTGTGAGCACTGTCTCATTAGGTAGCTTTTTAGGAGCACTGTGTGTGCACTGCACCATTATGCATCTTTCAGGGGCCCTATGTCAGCACTGTGTCATTATGTATCTTTTCAGAGGGAGTATGTGAGCATTGTGTCACTATGTATCTTTTTAGGGGCACTGTGTGAGCATTGTGTTATTATGTATCTTTTCAGGGGCACTATGTGTGTACTGCCTCAATATGTATCTTTTCAGGGGTACTGTGTGAGCATTGTGTCACTATGTATCTTTTCAGTGCACTGTGTGAGCACTGTGTCATTATTTGTCTTTCAGGGGCAGTATGTGAGCACTGTGTCATTATGTAACTTTTCAGGGGCACTGTGTGAGCATTGTGTCATTATGTATCTTTTCTGGGACACTGAGTGCGCACTGCCTCCTTATGTATCTTTTCAGGGCACTGTGTGAGCACTATGTCATTATGTATCTTTTCAGGGGCACTGTGTGAGCACTATGTCATTTTGTATCTTTTCAGGGTCACTGTGTGAGCACTGTGTCATTATGTATCTTTTCTGGGACACTGAGTGTGCATTGCCTCATTATGTATCTTTTCAGGATCACTGTGTGTGCACTGCCTCATTATGTATCTTTTCAGGGGCACTATGTGAGCACTATGTAATTATGTATCTTTTTTGGGACACTGATTGTGCACTGCCTCATTATGTATATTTTCTGAGGCACTGTATGTACACTGTCTTTCAGGCATATTATGTGGGCACTATGTGTACATTTCCTCATTATGTATCTTTTTGTGGGCAATGTATGAGCATTGTGTCTTTACATTTCTTTCCAGGGGCACTGTGTGAGCACTATCTCATTATGTATCTTTTCAGGGGCACTGTGTGAGCACTGTCTCATTATGTATCTTCTCAGGGGCACTGTGTGAGTATTGTGTCTTTATGTATCTTTCCAGGGGCACTGTGTGAGCACTATCTCATTATGTATCTTTTCAGGGGCACTGTGTGAGCACTGTCTCATTATGTATCTTTTCAGGGGCACTGTGTGAGCACTGTGTCATTATGTATCTTTTCAGGGGCACTGTGTGAGCACTGTCTCATTATGTATCTTTTCAGGGGCACTGTGTGAGCACTGTCTCATTATGTATCTTTCCAGGGGCACTGTGTGAGCACTATCTCATTATGTATCTTTTCAGGGGCACTGTGTGAGCACTATCTCATTATGTATCTTCTCAGGGGCACTGTGTGAGTATTGTGTCTTTATGTATCTTTCCAGGGGCACTGTGTGAGCACTATCTCATTATGTATCTTTTCAGGGGCACTGTGTGAGCACTGTCTCATTATGTATCTTTTCAGGGGCACTGTGTGAGCACTGTGTCATTATGTATCTTTTCAGGGGCACTGTGTGAGCACTATCTCATTATGTATCTTTTCAGGGGCACTGTGTGAGCACTGTCTCATTATGTATCTATTCAGGGGCACTGTGTGAGCACTGTGTCATTATGTATCATTTCAGGGGCACTGTGTGAGCACTGTCTCATTATGTATCTTCTCAGGGGCACTGTGTGAGTATTGTGTCTTTATGTATCTTTCCAGGGGCACTGTGTGAGCACTGTCTCATTATGTATCTATTCAGGGGCACTGTGTGAGCACTGTCTCATTATGTATCTATTCAGGGGCACTGTGTGAGTATTGTGTCTTTATGTATCTTTCCAGGGGCACTGTGTGAGCACTGTCTCATTATGTATCTTTTTGGGGGCCGTATGTGTGCATTGTCTCATTATGTATCTTTCCAGGGGCACTGTGTGAGCACTGTCTCATTATGTATCTATTCAGGGGCACTGTGTGAGCACTGTCTCATTAGGTAGCTTTTTAGGAGCACTGTGTGTGCACTGCACCATTATGCATCTTTCAGGGGCCCTATGTCAGCACTGTGTCATTATGTATCTTTTCAGAGGGAGTATGTGAGCATTGTGTCACTATGTATCTTTTTAGGGGCACTGTGTGAGCATTGTGTTATTATGTATCTTTTCAGGGGCACTATGTGTGTACTGCCTCAATATGTATCTTTTCAGGGGTACTGTGTGAGCATTGTGTCACTATGTATCTTTTCAGTGCACTGTGTGAGCACTGTGTCATTATTTGTCTTTCAGGGGCAGTATGTGAGCACTGTGTCATTATGTAACTTTTCAGGGGCACTGTGTGAGCATTGTGTCATTATGTATCTTTTCTGGGACACTGAGTGCGCACTGCCTCCTTATGTATCTTTTCAGGGCACTGTGTGAGCACTATGTCATTATGTATCTTTTCAGGGGCACTGTGTGAGCACTATGTCATTTTGTATCTTTTCAGGGTCACTGTGTGAGCACTGTGTCATTATGTATCTTTTCTGGGACACTGAGTGTGCATTGCCTCATTATGTATCTTTTCAGGATCACTGTGTGTGCACTGCCTCATTATGTATCTTTTCAGGGGCACTATGTGAGCACTATGTAATTATGTATCTTTTTTGGGACACTGATTGTGCACTGCCTCATTATGTATATTTTCTGAGGCACTGTATGTACACTGTCTTTCAGGCATATTATGTGGGCACTATGTGTACATTTCCTCATTATGTATCTTTTTGTGGGCAATGTATGAGCATTGTGTCTTTACATTTCTTTCCAGGGGCACTGTGTGAGCACTATCTCATTATGTATCTTTTCAGGGGCACTGTGTGAGCACTGTCTCATTATGTATCTTCTCAGGGGCACTGTGTGAGTATTGTGTCTTTATGTATCTTTCCAGGGGCACTGTGTGAGCACTATCTCATTATGTATCTTTTCAGGGGCACTGTGTGAGCACTGTCTCATTATGTATCTTTTCAGGGGCACTGTGTGAGCACTGTGTCATTATGTATCTTTTCAGGGGCACTGTGTGAGCACTGTCTCATTATGTATCTTTTCAGGGGCACTGTGTGAGCACTGTCTCATTATGTATCTTTCCAGGGGCACTGTGTGAGCACTATCTCATTATGTATCTTTTCAGGGGCACTGTGTGAGCACTATCTCATTATGTATCTTCTCAGGGGCACTGTGTGAGTATTGTGTCTTTATGTATCTTTCCAGGGGCACTGTGTGAGCACTATCTCATTATGTATCTTTTCAGGGGCACTGTGTGAGCACTGTCTCATTATGTATCTTTTCAGGGGCACTGTGTGAGCACTGTGTCATTATGTATCTTTTCAGGGGCACTGTGTGAGCACTATCTCATTATGTATCTTTTCAGGGGCACTGTGTGAGCACTGTCTCATTATGTATCTATTCAGGGGCACTGTGTGAGCACTGTCTCATTATGTATCTATTCAGGGGCACTGTGTGAGCACTGTGTCATTATGTATCATTTCAGGGGCACTGTGTGAGCACTGTCTCATTATGTATCTTTTCAGGGGCACTGTGTGAGCACTGTGTCATTATGTATCTTTTCAGGGGCACTGTGTGAGCACTGTCTCATTATGTATCTTTTCAGGGGCACTGTGTGAGCACTGTCTCATTATGTATCTATTCAGGGGCACTGTGTGAGCACTGTCTCATTATGTATCTATTCAGGGGCACTGTGTGAGCACTGTGTCATTATGTATCATTTCAGGGGCACTGTGTGAGCACTGTCTCATTATGTATCTTCTCAGGGGCACTGTGTGAGTATTGTGTCTTTATGTATCTTTCCAGGGGCACTGTGTGAGCACTGTCTCATTATGTATCTATTCAGGGGCACTGTGTGAGCACTGTCTCATTATGTATCTATTCAGGGGCACTGTGTGAGTATTGTGTCTTTATGTATCTTTCCAGGGGCACTGTGTGAGCACTGTCTCATTATGTATCTTTTTGGGGGCCGTATGTGTGCATTGTCTCATTATGTATCTTTCCAGGGGCACTGTGTGAGCACTGTCTCATTATGTATCTATTCAGGGGCACTGTGTGAGCACTGTCTCATTATGTATCTTTTCAGGGGCCGTATGTGTGCATTGTCTCATTATGTATCTTTTCAGGGGCACTGTGTGAGTATTGTGTCTTTATGTATCTTTTCAGGGGCACTGTGTGAGCACTGTGTCATTATGTATCTTTTCAGGGGCACTGTGTGAGTATTGTGTCTTTATGTATCTTTTCAGGGGCACTGTGTGAGCACTGTGTCATTATGTATCTTTTCAGGGGCACTGTGTGAGTATTGTGTCTTTATGTATCTTTTCAGAGGCACTATGTGTGCACTGCCTCATTATGTATATTTTCTGAGGCACTGTATGTACACTGTCTTTCAGGCACATTATGTGAGCACTGTCTCATTTTGTATTTTTTAATGGGCACTTTGTGTACATTTCCTCATTATGTATCTTTTCGTGGGCAATGTATGAGCATTGTGTCTTTACATTTCTTTCCAGGGGCACTGTGTGAGCACTGTCTCATTATGTATCTTTTCAGGGGCACTGTGTGAGCACTGTCTCATTATGTATCTTTTCAGGGGCACTGTGTGAGCACTGTGTCATTATGTATCTTTTCAGGGGCACTGTGTGAGCACTGTGTCATTATGTATCTTTTCAGGGGCACTGTGTGAGCACTGTGTCATTATGTATCATTTCAGTGGCACTGTGTGAGCACTGTCTCATTATGTATCTTTTCAGGGGCACTGTGTGAGCACTGTGTCATTATGTATCTTTTCAGGGGCACTGTGTGAGCACTGTCTCATTATGTATCTTTTCAGGGGCACTGTGTGAGCACTGCCTCATTATGTATCTTCTCAGGGGCACTGTGTGAGTATTGTGTCTTTATGTATCTTTTCAGAGGCACTATGTGTGCACTGCCTCATTATGTCTCTTTTCTGGGGCACTATGTGTGCACTCCCATTAACCCCCGATGAGACTACCATGTATACTGAATATGAAACCATGTACACATACAGACAAGGGTAAAGGGGAAAAAAGTTTGCTTCTTTTTGACTTATGACATTAATTTGTTTTGCACTTCGTGCTTTACTTAAAATGAATGCAAATGTTAAGACTACATGACTCATATGTGTGCTTATTTATTGTTTTAATAACAAAACGTGCTATCCTAATTGTTTTGATACATTGACAAACTTTGCTAAAATCTCTCAGATGACAGGGATGAATGCCACTTCAGCAGAATTGCTTTAGCTATTGAAAGAAGACAACAACAGAGCAGTGTGGGATAAAGAAAATACTGTAAACTGGTCTACATTATATCAGAACGTTTAATATTTTAAATGTGCAATGACATGTATAACACTAAAAAAAAATGAGAGGTTCAACTACTCAAGCCTGAGTAGTATTCTGTCCTGTTTTGCCACTGGTGAGAAAGTAAATGGCCAATTATAAAGTCAGGAGTCTATAGCCATGTGATACCCACATTTTGTAGTACTATATTTTTATTTTCTGCAGGCTAGAGATATACAGACTTTACCTTTTTTATTTCTGTTTGCTGTGGAAGTCTTATTATCATAAGTTTTTCGACAGATTGGTACTGTATCAAATGCAATGTTTTTGCAGCACTCCCTCAATTGACTGCTCAGTAGCTACACTGCACAGCAATACTGCTGTATCTGGACAAGTTCATTGTTAGGTTCATATATATATATATATATATATATATATATATATATATATATATATATATATATACATACACATACTTAATCATCAGTTATACCTGTCCAGCTACAGGCTCCCTAGCTGTCTGCTTGCATGCTTATGAGATAAAAAAATACAGAGAACATTGGCAGGGACTCCTGAAAGGGTTGGTGGATTGGAAAGACTGTCCCCATCCCCAGAATACTGAAGTGAAGACTGGACTCTGCATGTGATAAGAACTATCCCCAGAATATTGAAGTGAAGACTAGATTCTGCATGTAACAAGAACCATCCCCAGAATATTTAAGTGAAGACTGGACTCTACATGTGACAAGACTCTTTATCCAGTTAGCCTTCGACACTCCTCACACCCACCATAGAACATAAGCATCCATGCTGAATGCCACTATGGGAGAACAACTGGAAAAGGACTGCCTCATATCAGACTGGGTAGATGCATCCTGCACTGCAGATATGTTCATAGGTTCCTAGGTAAGTACTAGGCTAGCTGCCCTTGTGGGCCATTTTAAGCCTAGCCAATTTCCCTTTTTGTGCTTGAAACAACCTATCCCATTTGTGTTAAAAATGGCCTTACTCATCCCATGGTCAGTAAACCCTTAATAAGAACAACTGGGAATATACCACAGATAATTTAAGGAGACCCATGCATGGGATGAAGCATTTAGGAGCTACCTCTGTCCATTACAGGGGCAGTCCAGGGGTACATTTTCTGTTTCCCATTCATAGCTCTAAGTTGCAGTTGAAAAAAGGACAGGGATGAACTTTATTTTATGTCACTGGGGAGTCTGTTCCAGAGCAGTGGTATCCTCTGTGAAATATACCTCTCTCTCCAAACCATTCTGTTGATATTTCAGAAAACATTTAGATACCTAGATCAAGTATTTCTGATGCCATTTGACTTGGTGATGTGCAGTAAATCCATCAGTAATGGGTTGGAAGATACCTTGTATGTCAGACACAGGTCACCTCTTAGCAGTCTGTAGGATACAGAGTATAGTGACAGAACTTTGAGTTAGTCTATGTAGGACATGCTGTTTAGGCCTTGTATCTTTTATGGGTGTTCCAGTTGTTGCATGTGTCTGGACAGATACATGCTAAAGGGGGCATTATATTCAATGACTAGCCTAATGAGGAATTAGTAAAGGGGACAATAACATCCCTAGATCTAGAAACAATCTCTTTGCTTATAAGCTGTGCAATATAGAAGGACTTCTTTACAACAATGGACACATGGTGGTCAAAAGTAGGGCCACTGTCCACATAAGTTCCCAAATCCTGAACAACTGGGTCAGCTCTTAAGAACATATTTTCAATGTGGCAGTTCCCTTGGGTAGATGACTTCAAAAAAGATAAAATAATCAATTTTTTTGGCATTTAGTTTCAGACCATGATTTTGACACCAGTTTTCTATTTTAAACAAATCTTTCTGCAGGATGGCTAAGTCATTTCAGGATTCAATGACTGCGCCTAGCTTATAGTCATCTGCAAACTTCAGCCCAAGCCCTTTGGTATTGGATTTTACTTCAGAAAAGTAGATGCCAAACTGATGAGATCCAAGCACAGAACCTTGGGGGGCTCCACTGGTGGATAGTCACTGATATTTGTAGGTGTAACACAGTAACCAGTGAGATAAATGTAGCAGTGCATTTGTATCTTTGTCTAGCCTTTATTAATTTGGGAAGTATTGTGTTTGTAGTTAAGAAACTTGCTTCCGCAGTTTTAACTAACCTAAGCAAATCTGACCTTCTGAAACTATCTACCTGCTACAATAAAATCTCAAAATTTGCAACCAGTGCTAAATTTTGTTATCACTGCCTCTCCCTAAGACAACTAGGATGGTTAGAACTCAATTACCTACTAAATACAATCAACTTCTCCTGACCCATCAACTGCTATACCAACCAAATAAAATAACTTCCCTCTGTGGTCTGCTCACCTTCCATAATACTGCGCATCAACTAAGATCTTCCAATACTCTCCTACTGACTGTTACCAATTGCTTACATAGCTCAGGCCAATCTATTTATTTCTATGCAGTTGCTAAGGCCTGGAACTCTCTACCCCCTGACATTAGATGTCTAAATGATAACATACTTTCAAATCCCTACTAAAAGATCGCCTATTCAAAACTTGGATACAGAAATTAATTCTGTACAGAACCAGACTAATTTCATGTGTTCCTGACTTTCAGCATCCCTAGAACACAAGTGTACTGTGTAATTTCGCTTAGTGCATAGTACTGTGAGCCAGGTGTTTAGACCTCCTTTATAGTTATGATTTCTAGTTTATGACCATGTTTATCTATAGAAACTTCTTTTTGAATTTATGTTCAAGCAATTCTACATTTGTTGTATAATATCTTGTTTAATTGTTTCTCAATATTCTAACCACTGTATGCTGCATCAGTTGTAAAACTCTGATTTTTACTCCTTTTATATGTCCTATGCTCTTTGTACAAAATAGCTATGTTTATATATATATTTTTTTATTATTGTTATTATTTTTGTAATTTTTTAACCCGGTAAACAAATGGAAAATAAATAAATACATAAATAAAATAAAAGTATTTAAATAAAACAGTTTTATAAACATTATTATTAAACCATGGCCCAAATAAAATGTATGGAATCCCTCAGTAATGTCATATTAGGAACAGAATTAGGTGCATCTGTGGACCTTAATGGAGCAGTCTGTGAACATTAAAGTCTGTTGAGGCCGTTCATGCTTTCCCTGTGCTGATTTCACTAATATTAAAGTTCACTGTTTATTCTCAGTGGCATAAACATAGGGAAAAATAGTTTTTGAAATTTTTTTAAACCAAGGCAGTGGCTGGAAATGTTCACTGATGGGGGCAAAAATATTGTTGGCACTTTATGGACTACATGCTAAGGAGCAAAGGAGGACATTTAATATTAGCAAAAAACATCTTGTATTCCTGTACTCGTTCTTGCTTCTGTATCATAGAATTTGTGTCTTGTAGAGGTGATGCAGGACACTGGACTCATTTCAGAGAGGTAATATGCATGTCTTTGTATTTGATGTCTCATGTTTTTGCATATGTAAATCATGTCCTGGTGTGTACTTTGTACCTCTGGTAGAGTGGCTGGCACAATTGTTGTTTTACAATATGGGTTTTAGGTTTCTTAACAGGATTACTGACATCAGTTCATTTTCTAGAGGTGTACTGCATTGGACATCAACTGTTAGCAAGTGCATTTGTTTTCTTTTTTGATATTTTAATTGGCAAGCTTGCCATCACTCTTGTAATGGTGGCAAACACAAATGTTTAACATCATTTATTGATCGGTGTAGTTTTTTACCATGGATATTTTTTTATTATTTGTGTTGGAAGTCACACTGTATTTTGAATCACTGCTGAATAACAAACAAAACTTACCAGTGTGTGTGCACACACAAACAGACACACACACACAATATATATATATATATATATATATATATATATATATATATATATATATATATATATAATTTCTTATTATATCAAAAAAGGTTTAGAGCCAAAGGTTAATATGAATTTTTTTTTTTATTTCCTATAGGTTAGTTTTGTTCTCTCTGGAATATGACTCCTGCCACAGTGGAGCTATTCCTAAGGTCTTCCTTCTCCCAATACCATTACTTTACCTGGGAGTTTAACTCTTCTGGGCCATGGTTGCAGGCCCATCACTTACTGACAATGACAAGTGTTGCAGAAAGACTGCAAGCTTGAGAGCCACTAAAGCTGTTCACAAGTATGGCTTGACAATTTCAGGAGGCCCTACCACTTACATGCTGCTGCTGCTGGACAGGTCACTGTTAGCAATGAGATGTGGCTTAGGGATGTCTCCATCCCTCCCCTAAGACTGTGCTATTATGCAAGTACCACCAGCTTACCTAGCCCAGCTGCTGTTCCTATTCCTGGCCTTTATTAGGGCAAGAGAAACAACCTATCTATACCAGCACACTACCCCATTCCTTCTCTTGAAGGCAGACATACAGCAAAAGCCTCATTACCCCCCCCCCATGTTAATTCTGACAGATGCCTCGGCCCCAAACCAAACTCAGGTTGCCTGCATCACAATCAGAGCTGCACCCCTCTATGCCAACAGGGCTGGCAGGTAATATGAAGCCTTAGAGCCAGATTTCAAAATAATTTGTGTCTGTGTCTAGCCTTTCAAGCCATGAATGATTTAACCCTCTTTGACCACTTATTTCTTCACAGAACAAATGGTACCTCAAATACCCAGTTAAAAAAGTACACCTTCATCAACAGATGAGTAAGATATGATGCCCCGACAGATTCATTTCCCAAAGTGCTACACTGAGCTTATAATAAACACAGGTGATTCCAAACCCTGCCTTGTGTACCTTCTCAGATTATGTAAGCTAACAAAAGAAAAGTGCGAAGGACACAATGTACATTACCATTCCTACATATGATTCCAAAACAATCATTTGCATCAATGCAACTTACTTTGTTGCAACTGTAAATTGATGTAACACACATGTAGACCCCCCATTAGCATTCTGAGAAGCACCCATAGTGTAAAAAGGAGTATAAAGTTAGGATAAGCCAAGCCCAGAAATTAGCAGCTGTTGTTGTTTTGTTTATTTATTACATCTTTTACTGGTGCAGTGGACTTATCCAATGGCCCATTTCAACTATAGCTCACAAGTTTCAAATCACATTACTGTGTAGTACAGCCATGAATATAGGTTACCATAGTATGTCACCGTTCTTTGTTGCGGCTATCCATGCTTGGGGGTTAGTCTAACTGACATGAAACTCTGTTTATCCAAAAACAAATGAACAACAGTTATGTTTTCTACTGTGCATCTGTTATGTCTGTTTGTCCTAGATGGTCACCATTTTTTGCATCTCTCATGTGCCCCTGCATATCACTCATCCCATATATTTTCTGTTCATCCCTCCCACATTATCTCTGTTTGGTACCAGCATTCTATTATCCCAGTGCTACGCACAGTGCAATTTGGATGGTATGTCTTATGGCAAGTGAGCATTCTGCTTAGGCATTTACTTACATGTTCATGTTAGTGTACACATCCACTGGGGAAGCACCCTGAAGTTGGTTTAGTAGTTCTGCTACCTAGCCGAGCTGTGCTGCTTGTATTACTATCAAAGGATTCATGTGAGTGGTGCCATTCATTGACCGTTACGGGTCCACATTCTGGGTGCTAAGCAGTCAACTGTGGAACCTTGTACAGCAATTTTTGGGTTGTTGTAGTCACACTGACTACTAAATAGTGGGCACTTTGGAGATAAGTATTGTGGTATATTGGAAAAAAAGGAATCTGTACACTGATAGAATTGCAGTTAATATACCTGAAGGTCTGTCTTTCTGTCATACTTCTTTAGCTGTTAACATTCTGCCCCTGTGAGGTAATGCACTTGTCCCACAGTCCAGATTGTCTCCGTATACAAGAATATGCCAATATATCTCCTATTCATCTGCCTTGCAACTGCCTCTTTAGTGGTGGAAACACTTCAGATGATATTGGGGTACACAGTGAATGCCTAATAATAATCCATAATGCTTTATGATATGGAATCTTACTATGTTACATTATCACACTGTTAAGATCTGGGATAGCACTGACACAGCTGTCACTCTGCTGGAGGAGATTCTACACACACACATGCACACAGCATCACCCTCCCTCTCTCCTCCTACATATTCATAGGGTGTGACAATGTAGGGAGCTTGGACAGCTGTCACTCTCAGCAGAAGACCTCCACAACATTTCCCAAACCTTTTGGAATACAGCCCTTGATATAGTGAAGAAAGGATGGGTATTATAGGTAGTTTGTAATGGAGGAAGAGCCTTTATAACATATACATTTTTAGTTGCTCTTTTTAAAAATTGTTTTATGGAAAGTATTTTTTGACAAAAAGTAAAATCTATTTGGGAAAATAGTAAGGAATAACTGACAAATATATGAAAACTTGAAAACACATATATTAATTCTAGCAGCCCATGGTGCAGAGGTATGAAACCTTTACTGTACCCCAGATGACCCATGTTCGGTTAATGGCATGGGTGCAATGAGGGGCCATGGAAGAAGGATAGGACTGAACTGCCGATGTTGGTTTACTCATCCTGGTGGGAGAGAGGCAGCCTATAGGCTTACTGCAATATGAAGCATACATGATGCTGCCTATAGGCTTAATGCAATATGCAGCATACATGTCTGGCCAGCTCTAATTTGCATGAGTGGAGAGTCACTCAGCAGGGAGGTTGCACAGGTATGAAAGCATGCATGTACCTCCTGAGGGCAGCAATCATAGAGCTGTCAAGACTGCTGTGAGGGAAAGGGCATTAGGGCACACTCCTTGGCATGCAACTTGATGCAGCACTATCATCACTGGACCTGGACAAGGATTGGATTGAACCCAGGGGAAGGCTAAGTAAGGCCCAGCAGAACCAATGAACAAGGAAAGGAGCTGGTGGCAGCTGAAGGTCACTGCAAGAAAGGAAAAGA